>NW_007730368.1:0-26945 GCF_000696425.1 Galeopterus variegatus
TCACTCAAATTTCCTTGTCAGTCATTTCAAGGGCTTCTTCTATAGGATCTAGAGCTTGAGAGTTATTATCCTTTGGTGGTATACTTTCTTGATTTTTTGTATTTCTGGTATCTTTTTTTGATGTTTATTCATTGCAGCAGGGGGTTTCACAGTCCACAGGTTTGACACTATTGACTGACTAAGATGTTGCTGTGGTTGCCAATTTGGTATGGCTACCTCAGTGACTGCTCAGTTGGCCACTAGTGCCTTGCGTGTGTGGTTGCCTTGGGTCTTGGGCCTCTCCAGGGAGCCACCTCTCTGGTCAGCTTGGACTCTGCTGGGCCACTGGATCACAGGGCAGTACCACAGGGTGTGTGATCTCTGCTGAGCTTCCACCTCCCATGCTGGACTTTTCCCTGTTCTGTGCACTCTGGCCCAGGCTGCTGGGATGTGCCGAGGCACTGCAGAGTGTGTGGTCTCTGCAGAGCTTCCCCTTCCCCTGCAGGATGTCTCCCTGCTCTGTGCGTGCTAGGCTGGACTTGGGATGGAGCCGGGTGGCAGCGGTGAAGCCTACCTGCTGCTGGATTGTGTGGCAGTGGCCCCCCCACAGGATGTGTGAACTCTACGAAGCTTCTATCTCTCTTGCTGGACATCTCTGTGCTCCATATGCATTGGGCTGGGCTGCTGGATCGCGCAGCAGCAGTGTGGTCCCTGTGGAGTTCCTGCCTCCCCTGTTGGACGTCTCCCTTCTCCGAGTGCACTAGGCCGGGCTGGGAATGGAGCCGGGTGCCTGCGGTGAAGCCTACCTGCTGGATCATGCAGTGGCAGCCCCACAGGGTGTGTGGTTTCTGCAGACCTCTGCCTCCCTTGCCGGACATCTCCCCACTCTGCACTCACTGGGCTGGGCTGGGAATAGAGCCGGGTGGTGGCGGTGAAGCCTATCTGCTGGATCGTGCAATGGCAGGCCCGCAGGGCATGTGGTCTCCACAGAGCTTCTGCCTCCCCCGCTGCACATTTCCCCGTTCCATATGCACTTGATGTTATGTTTTTGTTGTTGTTGTTGTTGTTGTTGTTTTTGTCTTTTTTTCGTGACCGGCAACGGATCGCAACCCTCAGTGTCACGCCCGTACCGGACCGGGACCGGCAACGGGATCGCAACCCTCGGTGTTGGCCCCGCTCCTCACTCAGCCAGTGAGCGGCCGGTCTGTATGTGGGATCCGAACCCTCAGCGGGAGCACCGCCGCACTTCCCAAGCGGCGCACTGTAGCAGTGCACCACCGGGCCGGCCTGATGTTATGTTTTTATAGTTTAAATCGGTTGATTTGTGGGAGAGAGTGATGCTAGGGACCGTCTATTCTGCCTCCTTGACTGGAAGTCGAGCACAGTGGATTTTTATAGCAGTGAAACTACTCTATAATGGTGGATATGTCATTATATATTTGTCCAAAACCATAAAATGTATAACACCAAAAATGAACTCTAAAGTAAACTATGGACTTTTGGACAATAATGATGTGTCCATGTAGGTTCATTGATTTTAAAAAATTTACCAACCACTCTGGTGAGGGATTTTGATAATGGGGCGAGCGGAGTTGTGCATGTGTGGGGAAGGGGGTATATGATATATCTCTGTACTTTCCTCTCAATTTTGCTGTGAACCTAACACTGCTCTAAAAAAAATAAAGTATTTTTAAAAAGAAGAAAAGGATAAAGTTGCCAGGCCCAGATGGCTTCACTGGCAAATTGTGCCAAACGTTTAAGAAGAAATAATATAAATTATACACTATCTCTTCAAAAAAATAGAACAGAGGGATACTTCTCTGTGAGGCTAGCATTACCCTGATACCAAAACCAGAAAAAAGACAGTATGGGAAAAGAAAACTACAGCCCAACATCCCTCATTAATATAGATGCAAAAATATCCCCAACAGGGCCGGCCCGGTGGCGCACTGCTACAGTGCGCCGCTTGGGAGCGCAGCGGCGCTCCCGCCAAGGGTTCGGATCCCACATACAGACCGGCCGCTCACTGGCTAAGCGAGGTGCGGGCGCAACACCGAGGGTTGTGATCTGTTGCCGATCATGAAAAAAGACAAACAGGGGAAAAAAAATCCCCAACAAATGCTAGCAAATCAAATCCAATAATATATTTAAAAAATAATACACCATGACCAAGCGAGGCTTATCCCGAGAATGCCAAATTGGCTCAATATTCAAAAATTAATCAATGCAATCCACCATATTGATGTACTAAAGTAACTGAACCACATGATCATATCAAGTGATGCAGAAAAAGCATCTGACAAAATTCAACACTGATTCATGATTTTGAAATAAAAACACTCAGCAAACCAGGAGTAGAAGAGAAATTTTTTAACCCGATGTAAAGCATCTACAAAAAAAAAAAAAAATCCTGGGGCTGGCCTGTGGCTCACTCGGGAGAGTGTGGTGCTGATAGTGCCAAGTCAAGGGTTAAGATCCCCTTACTGGTCATCCTTTAAGAAAAAAAAAAAAATCCTACACCTCAGATCATACTCAATAGAGAAAAACTGATTGCTTTCTCCCTAAGATCAGGAATGAGGCAACAATGTCCACTCTCACACTTGCTATTCAACGTTGTATCGGAAGTCCTAGCCAGCTTAATAAAGAAATAAATGGCTTATAGATTTGGAAGGAATAAATAAAACAGCCCCAACTCACAGATGACATGATTTCTACCCAAAAACATCCCATGGAATCTATAAAAAAATTCCTAGAACAAATAAGTGGGTTTAGCTATATTGCAAGATACAAGTTCAACATGCAAAAATCAAGCATATTTTTATGTACTAGCAATAAAAAATTGGAAACAAAAATTTTAAAAACACAACAATACTATTTACAATAGCTCCTCAAAAAATTTAACAGAACATGTGCAGGATCTGTATGCTGAAAACTATAAGAAGCTAATGAAAGAAAAAAGACCTAAATAAATGGAAAGACATACCGTTTTCATGAGTTGACAGACTCATTATAGTTAAGATGTCAATTGTCCACAAACTGATCTATAGATTTAATGCAATTCCAGGATTTTTTTTTTTTTGTAGACACAGACTAATTGATTCTAAAATGTATGTGGAAAGACAAAGGAACTAGAATAACCAAAATAACTTTGAAAAGGGAGAACAAAATTGGAGGAGTAACACAGATTTTAAGAATTACAGTTGGCCCTCTTCATCTGCAGATTCAGCCAACCACATATTGAACCCTTGGATATGGAGGGCTGACTGTGCTCTAAAGCTATAGTAATTGTATTGTAGTATTGACAGAGATAGACACAACTTTGTAAAAAGTCAATTGGCCATATTTGTGTGGGCAATTCAATTAAAAAAAGGAAAGTCTTTTTAACAAATGGTGTGAACAATTATAAATCTAGGGTATTTACATTAGAAAAATGAAAATTTATGTCCACACAAAACCCATAGACAAATGTTTACAGCCCCAAAGTGGAAACAACCCAAATGTGCTTCAACAGGTAAAGGATAAACAAACTGTGGTACATCCATACCATGGAATACTACTCAGCAATAAAAAGAATGAAGTATTGATACCCTCAACAACTTGGATGAAAGTCAGTGGAATTATTGAGTGAAGAAGCTAGTCTCAAAATATAACAGTCTGTATTATTCCATTTAAATGACTTTCTTGAAAAGGCAAAAATGTAGTGATATTTTTGTGGTGATAGTGTTGCAGGGGCTTACGGGTGAGGGGAGGGTGTGACTATAAAGGGGCACCACAATTGGAGTTCTTTAGGGTGATGGAACAATTCTGTATCCCGATTGTAGTGGTGGTTATATGAATCTATACATATGTGTTCAAATTCAAAGAACCCCCCAAAGTCAGTTTTACTGTATGATAATCTTATTAAATAAAATTTTTTAATTTTGCCCATCAAGCAGGTGAGAATCCTTGTTTTCTATAAAAATGTTTTAACACAGGCATATGTATGCCTGAACACTAGTTTTGTTTGTTTTTGAGCCATATATAAAGGGAATCCAATAGCATGTCCTCTTTTGTGTCTGGCTTCTTTCACTTGACATTGTCCTGTGTGTGGCTTAGTTCATTCCACCTCACAGCTGTATAGTATTCCATGGTATCCACAGAGTCTGATTTCCTTATGCATTTCTTGTTGATGAATAATTGAGTTGTATCCAGTATTTTTGCTATTACAAATAGTTTGACTACATGAATATCCCTGTATCTCTCCCAGGTTTACATGTATGAGCAAGAATACTTACCAGAAATATTTGATAATGGCCAGAAAGCAAAGCAAACACTAACCGCCCAGTAGGAGAATAACTGGATACACCAGCAGTATTAAATAATGGCATATCATCAAAAGCATCTCAGAATGTGTGAGCCACTGTTGGATAACTTACACCAGTGTTAACCAGGTGGCTGTTGCAATGGCTCATGGCTCATGACTGCATGTGGGCCCCAGGCACCCGTGGGACAATGAACTCACTGAACCCACCTCGGGGGTCCCCATGAGCAGAGATGAGGACAAACAGGAAGGAGCCAGTAACATCAGAGGCTGGACTCTCCAGAGCCCTACAGAGATGACCTCACTTGGTCCCTGAGCCATGGTTCCGATCACAGCTTCAGAGCTTCCCCAGGCCTGAGTGCCCTGAGCACTTCCAGGAAGGCAGTCTCTGGCCATGCCTGAGGCGGCCCACGTCAGTCCTTTCCCAGCAACTCTGACCAGCTCCTCCTCCTCTTGGGCCAACTCTGCTTTCTCATCACTTCAGCTCCCCTCCATTCGTGAGCATCCCCTGCACGCTGGGAGTGTAATTATGCCCACCGTGCAGGTGAGGAGGCTGAGGCCCACAGAGGGCAGGAGCTGGGTCTGCAGCTGCCCGGCAGCTCAGGAGACAACCCAAGGGACACCCTGAGACCTGTAACTCCCTCCCCCCTTCACCAAGAGTGACTGTTTAACTCTCTGTCCTTTCTCTGTCTTGAGGCTTTCCTTATTTTGAAGACGAGACGCCCCCTTCTGGAAACGTCAGGTATCACTGTAACGTGGACAGTCCATAGCTGAGCTGTGCCTGGTTCCTCCTCTGAGGAGCCCTCCTGAAGTGTGTCTCCCACCAACCACCAGGCCTGGGGCAGGGCATCTACTCGTTCCAAGTAGGGGTTCTAGATCCAACACTGAGGCCATAGGAGGGGACTGGGTGGAGGCAGAGCTGGCAGCTGGCTAGGATCTGGCTGGGGGGTTGGTGGCCTTTTCCTAAACCCCAGGCTCTGTTGGGATTATCCCCAGTGCCTTCAGAAACCAGACCTGTGCCTCAGGACTGGCCAAGCTGTACCTAACATGACCAGGGTCCAGGCTGGAGAGCCAGTGAATCTTGTGGAAAAAGCACATACTGCAGCCTTTAAGTGAGAAAAAGAAGAATTAAAAATATGAGAACTTCGCTTTAACCTCAAAAATGAGCTCCTTGCAGGAGGAAGAAGGGAAGGAGGCAGAGCAGGGCCATCTGCAGAAGACACTGAACAGCACTGGCTAAAACCCGGGCTCTTCAGGAGGGAGGGAAAGAGCCAGCCCTAGGCTGCCCTCACCTGTCCACATGCAGAGAAAGACAACCCAAGGGACACCCTGAGACCTGTAACCCCCTCCCCCCTTCACCAAGAGTGACTGTTTAACTCTCTGTCCTTTCTCTGTCTTGAGGCTTTCCTTATTTTGAAGACGAGACGCTCCCTTCTGGAAACGTCAGGTATCACTGTAACGTGGACAGTCCATAGCTGAGCTGTGCCTGGTGACACCAAGACTTCATCATGAGACAGACTTCAGTCAGGTTTTCCTGAACAAAAGGAAAAGTCACTTTGACTTAGCAGAGAAGCTCGGGTTTGGACCTGGCCTCACCCTAGACCATGGACAAGACAACAACAGGGGAAATGGAGAGGTTGTAGGATGTGGTCAGGTGACAGCTGGGCTGAGGGCTGAGAACACAGAGAGCAGGGGCCACTGTGAGATTAAGATGATGGGCCCAGTAACAAGGAGGAGTAGGGAGAGAAAGATCTGGAAGAACCCCCTGCAAAGGACTGATGAGAACACAGAAGGCCCTCAGGGCCTCAGTTTCCTAACCTGTAAACTGGTGGAAACAGCACAATTTACACTCATGAAGTTGGTGTGAGAAAAGCATGATTCATGCAAAGTGGTCAGCCAGTGTCCGGTACAGAACCGTGGTGAGGTAAATGCTGATACTACCGTTGTAGACAGTTGTATTAGTCAGTGTTCTCCAGAGAAACAGAACCAATAGGATATATATCTACAAATCTATAGATAGGTAAGAGGGGATTCGTTATGGGAATTGGCTCATGTAATTATGCAGGCCGAGAAGTCCCACGATCTGCCATCTGCAAGCTTGAGAACCTGGGGAGCCAGTGGTGGAATTCAGTCTGAGTCCAAAGGCCTGAGAACCAAGGGAGCCAATTGTGTAAGTCCTGGAGTCCCAAGTCCCATGAAGCTGGAGTTCTGGTGGCCAAGAGCAAAAGAGGATGGTGTCTGAACTCGAGAAGAGAGAGCAAATGCGCCTTTCCTCTGCCTTTTTGTTCTACCCAGTCAGGGGATCAAGTGATGCCCTCCCACATTGGGTGAGGGCGGGTCTTCCTCACTCAGTCCACTGATTCAAATGCCAACCTCTTCTGGGAACATCCTCACAGACATACACCGAAATCATGCTCGATCGGCAATCTGGGTATCTCTTAACCCGGTCAAGTCATCACCTAAAATTGACCATCACAATATTGGAACAGGAATCACTCTGTTAACTGACTGTTGGCATGCTGCTCTCTTCTACAGGATAGGCATCTCGCTGCCTTTGAGGGTAAGTCCCATCTGTCCACCTCTGTGGGCCCAGTGTGGGGACAGTGGAAGTCACCACAAAGACTTGTCAAGGGAGGGTGAGTGTGGTAGGAAGAATAACGGCCCCCCAAACATGTCCACGTCCCAATCCCCAGAACCTACTCTGGCAAGGGCAGTAACAGCTGACATGTCCTCAGTCTTGCTCTGTGCCAGGCTCTGCTCTCAGTGACAGACGTGTCATCTCATTTCATCCGCACATAAGCCTATTACGGGGGAACGTTATTGCCCCTGAAGACTGACGATCAAAGGGAGGCACAGATTTCTGAAGGAACAAGCCCATGGTGTGACAGGGGGCAATTCCATCCTGGACTGTGGCGCCCCAGCCCTGAGCTCGCCCGCCCTGCCACAGTGCCTTGGCTACTAGAGCACCGAATGTGGGCTCAGGGGCTTAGGTGTGTCTTCCCAAAGCCCGCAAATACCCTGCCTGGTGGGCATTAGCCACCTTTTATGAAGGAGAAATTGAGGCTCAGAGGACAGGTGACTTGCCGAAGGGCACACAACCAGAACTTGGGGTTTCCAGGCCTTTTAATGAGGTCTGCCAGGCTCTAAAACCCACATATCCTGGGCTATCGTGGGTGTGAGTGAGGCTTGAGGGGAGATGGACTACACCGGAGGACAAAATAGGTAGGTCCCCACCCCATGGCTGGTGTCAGGAGACAGAGGATAAACAATTCCCCCAAGATAATCTCCGCAAGCAGTGCTGAGGGAGCCTCTGGAGCCTCTGGAGCCTCCGGGATAAAAGGCAAGACCCTGAGCCCAGGCAACATTCTGAAGGAAGTAGACCACCTGCACTTCATGGTCTAGACCAGGAGCCAGGTCGCTGGGAGACTGTGTGAAGTCCTGGACAGTCACCTTTCTCCCACTTCTCACTGCACTTTGTTTTAGTTGTGATTTCTACTTATTTTTTTAACCTGAAAGTGTATAAGACGAAAATGTATATTTTAATGAATACGAGGGGTCTTCAAAAAGTTCGTGGAGAGATTTGTACCATCTTTTAATTCCATTTTCCATGAACTTTTTGAAGTACCCTCATATTAATAAATTGTACATCCATGAACCACCACCCAGATTGAGAAGGAGACCAGAAGTCCCCTGGGCCCCTTCCTACCCACATCCCTCCCTCCTCCAGAGGTAAACCCTATCATGACTTTGTGCTAATCACCCTCTTGCTTTTCTTTAGAATGTTAATGCTTATGTGGTAATACATTAGTTTTGCCTGTTTCTGAACTTTGTGTAAACAGGTGTAATCTTTTGTCTGGCTCCTTTTGCTCAACATCATGTTTGTATAATTCACCCACACTGCTTTATACAATTGTAGATCTTTCATTCTCATTGTACAATATTCCATCCTGTGAATACACCACAATTTATTTATTAGGCAATGTATAGATTCTTGAGGATATTTGTATGTTTTTTTGCTGTTGTTTTTGGCAGCTGGCCGATACAGGGATTGAACCCTGGACCTGCATGTTATCAACTCCACGTTCTACCAACCAAGCAAATGGGCCAGCCCATATCACAATTTATTCACACACTTATTGGCAAGGCTAGTTTTTCTCTTTATTTGTACGTTTTAATTTATTCCAAGTTTGAGCCCTTCATCAGTTACATGTGCTTCCATTATCTTCCCCAATTTGTCGCCTGTGTTTTCATTCTTTATGGTGTCTTTTGATCATAAGACATTCTTAATTTCAGTATCATTGGATGTTTTATAATTCCCATTTATGGTTAGTGTTTTTGTGTCTTGCTGAAGAAAAACTTTTCCACTGTCAGTATACGAAGATATTCTGTCATACTATATTCTTAAAGCTCTTCGGTTTTGCCTTTCACACTTAGGCTTTGAATCCACCTAGAATTATTTTTGTGTTGTGAGGTAGATACCCAATTTTTTTTTTATCAGTATGAATAACCAATTGTTCCATTCACTGAAAGTTCAACCATTACCTCCACTGGTCTATGTTCTGTGTCTACATACAAGTGGGTCTGTTTGTCTTCCATTGGTCTATTTGTCTACTCTTGCAGCAATATCAAACCATCTTATTGCTATACCTTTATAATAAGTATGGGTGTCCTGTGGTAAATATGTTAACTATCCTTTGATCATCACATATTGTACACAAGTATTCATAGTCAACTCTGTACCACACGAATATGTATAATCAATTATGTTTCAATTAAAAAAAAAAAAGTATGGGTGTCCTGGCAAGTCTTGGCACTTTCACATAAATTTAAGAATTAATTTGTCATGATCTACACACATGCAAAAATCTATTGGAATCGTCACTGGATTTGCGTTGAATCTACAAAACAGTTTAGAGAAAACTGAGAGTTTTACAACCTTGACTCTTCCATTCAATGAACATGTAGATCTACTTAGTCTTTTAAAATGTCTTTCATGAAAACTTTCATGCTCTTTAAAAAGAAAAAAAAAAAATATCTTTCAATTAGGTTTTATGTTTTTTCCAAAAAAATCTTGCCCTCTTTTGTTAATTTCCAAGTAGTTCATAAATGGTATCTTTATTAAAATTTTACTTCCGGGGCCAGCCCAGTGGCGCACCGCTATAGTGCGCCGCTTGGGAAGCGCGGCAGCGCTCCCGCCGAGGGTTCGGATCCCACATACAGACCGGCCGCTCACTGGCTGAGCGAGGCGCGGGAGCAACGCCGAGGGTTGTGATCCCGTTGCCAGTCCCGGTCCGGTACGGGAGCGACACTGAGGGTTGCGATCCGTTGCCGGACACGGAAAAAGACAAAAAAAAAAAAAAATTTTACTTGCTGTTGGCATATAAAATCAACAGATTTTTAAATATGGATCTTGTATCCAGAAATCTTTCTAAATTCTTAATAATTCTAATAATTTACCCATGAATTATTTTGTTTTCTACATACACAATGGTATCATCTACAATGATAATTATGTTGTTCATTTCCATTATTTTTCTTTCTTTCCCTTCCCTTATTGTGCCGGTAGGACCTCCAGTACAATGCTGAGTAGAAATGGTGGTAACAGGCATCCTTGCCACGTTCCTAGTGTCAAAGCTCTTCACTGTAAACCTTTGTAGATACCCTTCACGCTAAGAAGGTCAGCCGACTAATTTGCTAAGACTTTTTAAAACATGAATAGATGTTAATTTTTATCTAAACCTTTCTCTATATCTGTTGAGATGATTATGGTTTTTCTCCTTTAAACTGCTAATGAGGCCAATTATGCTGAGTTCAAATCATATTGCATTTTTGGAATAAATCCAACTTAGTTATAATTTTTTAATATATTAGACTTAGACAACTATCATTTGGCTTAGAATATTTGCATCTACACGTATGTTCTTGAGACTAATATTAAAGAACATTCTTTTTCCACTCATCAGGTTTTAGTATCAAGGTTATATTAGCCCCATAAGATTAACTGGGTATGCTCCTTCTTTTTCTATACTCTGGAATTGCTTTGTAAAATTGGAATTATTTGTTCCTTTGGTGTTTCATAAGTGAAGCCATCTGGGCACAGAGTTTCTGTGTGGGAAGACTTTTAGCTACAGGTTCTGTACTTTAATGGTTATAGGATTATTCAAGTTTTCCATTCCTTTTTGAGACAGTTTTGGCAAGTTATATACTTGTAATAATTTGTCCATTTTATCTCACTTTTCAACCCAATTAGCATAAAGTTGCCTTTTTAGACAATGGTCAAATTATCACATCAGTGGAAGGCCAAAGACACATGTCCAGACGTTTATATTTGACAAAGTCACAATATCCGCCTTAAAAGGCAGTTGAGACATGGGTGTGCTCAATTTGTTTTCATTAACTGTTTTCCACTTCCAGACCTCTGCAGTGCTACTCCTTCTGACTGGACAACCCTCTCCTCCCCTTCATTACCTGGTGGATTCCTTCTCGTTTTTGAAAACTTGGTTTAGGCACCATATCCTCCAAGATTTCCATAGTCTCCGAACTGGGCTGAGTATCTGTTCTGTGCTCCTACAACCCATTGGACCTATCACTGTTAATGCGCTGACCACACTGCACTGAAATTCTTTCTGTGTCTGCCACCCCCACTAGACTGTGAGCTCCTTCCTCTGTGTCCTCAGAGCAGAGCAGAGGTGATCAGTCAACATTTGTGGAGCTGCTCTGAGCTTGAAACCACTGAATGACCAACTAAGCTCTCTAGCCATATCTCTATATTTCCCCACATACATTTGTTTGCTCCTTCATTTATTTCATTCAATGGGTATTTATTAAGCACCTACTATGTGCCAAGCACTGTTCTAGAAGAATGACCAGTGATGAAGTAGGAAAACTAACAGTGTGGTGCCTTGGAAACCAAGTAAAGAAAGGGTTTCAAGGTATAGATGATCAACTGTGTCAAATGCTGCCAATAGGCTAAATAAGATGAGGTCTAAGACATAACTGTGGCTATAACAATGTGAATGTCATCAGTGACCTCAGCAGTTTGGTGCAGTGGTTGGGCAATAAATCTGATTGGGGCTATTTCAGAAAGGCACTGGGGTATTGGAGGAAAGGAGAAGAACTGAAGAAAGCCGGTATAAATATTTCTTTCAATAAGCCTTGCTGTAAAAGGAAGTAAATAAATATGTGGTGGTGTATTTTGCTATGCAAAGAGTTTTTATTTGCATGCAGTAAACATATCTATTCTTTCTTTCAAAACCTCTGGGTTTCCTATTTTGAGTAGAAATGTGATGGCTGTGGACAGCAACTCTAGTATGAACTTTTCACAGTACATTAATTCCTTTGTCCTTTCTGATGTCTTCCCTATCTTAGGGGCTGAGGGGTCTCCCTGCTGATGTCAAAGTCTGTTTTCCAGTAACCTCAAAAACTTGTGGCTGATTCACAACTGATGTCCCCACATCCACGACTGACCACAGCCACCACTGCAGCCACATGACTGATACCAAATGCTCATGTGGCCACGACTCTTCCTTCCTGGTTCCCACCACCACCACCCATATGAACACATGCAGGCTCTCACAGGCAGAATGTGGAAAAGACCAAAGGACCACATGGATTAGGACCACAAGGTGAGGAGACACAGACCCTCCAGGATATGTTGAAGCAGCGGCAGCAGCAGGCATGACCACACCTCACCCACTCCCCACTGTGATCCTCCCACAGAACGTGACCACCCTGCACACTCAGGCCCAAACAGGAGAACACTGCACAGCAAGACACGTCATTTCTCATAGAGCTCTATTATGGCATATAATAATAGGTACTCTATATAAATTAAATTAAAAATAAAGCTCCAGCAAGTTGCACAGGTTGGCTGTTAATAAATATATCTCTGGGTAATTGTGCCCCAAGACCAGCTCACGACCACTCTCCCTCATCCAGAGAATTATATAAAAATAAATACAGGCTTGGGGGGCTGGAGGGGGAAGACATGCCCAGTTCCATTCTAAAAGTTCTCACTCATACCATCCACCCATCCTCTGTTCCTCTCCCCAGTGGTATCATTGCAGGGAGCCCTATGCTGACTGGAGAGGTCAGGGATGGGAAGGCATCTCTCATCAAGCATTCTCAGAAGCAAAGGACCAAGGTTCCTTCACTGTACAGGCCATATATCCCATCTCAACCCTCTGGGGTGGTGCTGGGGCTGCCCCTCCCAGAAACCAGAGAGTAGGAAGCTGATCCCAAAAGCAGCCCCTATGAGAACCAGGCCAGAGAGAGGCACAGTGCAAGCACCAGGAGGGACACACCACTATTCAGAGCCACAGGGACCACAACCAGTCCAGCCAGAACCCCCAGAGTCTGGGTCAAGGGCCCCCGGAGCTGGGGAGGCAATCCACACACATATTCTTCAGGGACTGCTAGGGTGAGAGACCTCTTTGGGGACTCAAGACTTGGGCCTGCACTTTCTTCATCCTGGGAGCTTACATGGGGCCTGGCCACACTAGGACAGACTTTAGTCCCCAAAGGATCGAGGAGGGTGGGGTTTTGCCCCTGCAGGACCAAAGTAGCTGGCTCCTTGCCAGATATAGGAACCAAGTTGTCTGCAAACTCAGTGGTGATCTCCATCTGGGCTTCTGTCCTGGCCTCCCCAGAAGACCTGGTCATCCTATTCATGTGCAAAGAGTCAGTGTCCTTGCCCATCCCTTTCTCTGGATCCCCAGTGACCTGACCTTTTGTACCCAGAACCATAGGGCTGTCATCTCCCGAGCCCTCGGCCCATGGAAACCACACATCTCCCATAGTGGCTACCACAGAAGGGGCCCCAGAGAGGATTTCCGGAGGTGATTCTTTGGGGCTGTCCCTGTCTGGGCTGGAAGGTGTGATGGAGAGCCCCTCCTCACCCTCCCCATCCTCATCAGGATCTTCAGTATCCTTGATGAGCTCCACGCCACGCCCCAGCCGGGCATAGTGCAGCGTGATCTCCTCAGCCAGGGCACTGTTCAGGGCTCGCTCGGGGCCAGGCCACTTCAAGATCAGGTCGCGGTCCGTGAGTATGCCCAGGGGGTGGCTGGGGGACATCCCCCCATCTGTAGTGCCCTCCCCACCACTCCCTGCCCCACCTGCAGCCACGGCAGCCCGCAGGCGGCTCAGGTGGGACAGGTAGAGCTGCTCCAGCTCCTGGTCAATGGTGTCCTCACCAAGCAGCTCCTCCAACCCACTTACGACCTCCAGCCCCCCAGGGGGCTCATCCATAATAACCCCCACCACGGGGTCCTTTCGACCCCCTCCATTCTCACGCGATACTTCCCATGTAGCCACCACCTGTTGCTGGCTGGGTTCCAGGAAAGGCCCGGCGGCCTCCTCACTTGCATCGGGCCCTGAGGCCTGGTCCCTGGGGGAGCCACCCAGGCCACAGAAAGGGGAGGAGGGGGGAATCCTGATGACCGGTGCCTGGGGGACCTCTGTAAAAGCCACAGGTGGACTGCTTCTGTGGACGTCACCTTCTTCTGGGAGGCTGCCAGTCACTGTAACTTCAGAAACCTGGAGCCATGGGGGAGGGAGGAAGGGAATGAAGTAGAGGAGGGGATGGGACAAGCGGAGACAGTGAGAACTGATGACAGGCCACACCCAGCCCCACAGGAGTTTCCAGATAAAGACGCCTTAAAGAGCACTCTGTAACTCTCTAAATTCCAAAGACTGTGTCATCTATATTAAAACAAAAATAGGTGGAATAAAAAGGAGGCTTCTTGCAGATGGCAAAGCTGAGGAATTCAGTGGGCATCAATATTTGGTAAATGACTATCAGTAAATAGTGTTGGTTTACCTTCAAAACATAGCCAGAATATCCATATGAAATCATGATGTATTTTCTCTTTTAAAAAATTTATTTCCTAGCTCTGTCTTTTGAAAAGACCTAGAAACAATGACAATCTAGTAGCAACAACTTCGCCAAGCCCCCCGGTCTTGGTCTCTAAATACCATTCTCCAGGAAAAAGAACCGGGGCTGTTTAAAGAAATAGCCGTTTCCAGGTTTGAGGCAGGGAAAGTACAGGATGAGCTTGGGACATATTGCCATTGGTAGGATGTGAGGAAGGGCTCACAGAATGATGGGGTGTGTCAAAAGGACAGAGAAGCCAATCTAAATAAGCTCCTACTGGCCAGCGATAGTTCAATTGAAGTATCAAAAAAATAAATAAGTGGAATGGATTGAAACTCATCAAATATGTTTAGAATCCATGAGTTCATAATGACACCAAAACCAAAATCCTTTAATTGGTCATCTTTGAAGTTCATTTTTTTTTCTGAAAACTGGTAAATAAAAGAGAAAAAAATTAAATATTTACACTGCTTTTCCTGTACAAACTATATACGTCAAGGTCGCCAAACAGTTGATGTTGGACAGTTTTTCTTTAGAGAGGAATTCCAGCTAATAAAAGTGGAAATAATGGAATTAAATAGTTAATTCTATTTAAATTAATTTAATAATAGATTAATTTAATAAAATTAATGATTTAATAAATTAATTGAATTTAATAACAAAAGATTAAATATTTGAATAGAATTAATAAATTAATAAAAAGAGTAAGAAACATGCTTCCACCTGGACACAATCAGCCAAATCCAGACTGTGGGAAACTCTACAAGACAAACAAGGTTTCTTCGACAAACAAATTGCAAGGAAAGAAAGTAGAGGAAATTTTAAAAATTTAAAGAGACACATCAACCAAGTGCAATGTGTCAACCTTGTTTGGATCCTAAAACATTTATAAGGAAATGTGAACACTGACCAAATATTGATGATACTAAGGAATTACTGTTAATTTTCTGAGCTGTGATGATGGCACTGTGGATTTTTTAAAGAGTTCTTAATTTTCTGAGATACAAACCAAATTATTTATGGCTGGGATCATGTCTGGATTTTTTCCAAAAAAAATCCATAGGAAATGGGAAGGGAGGAGGCGGGGATATAGATAAATAGGAATGGCCATGTGTTGATATTTGTTGAAGCCAGGAAAAGGTGTATGTAGGTTCATTATACTAAGTCTCTTCACTTTTATGTGAGGGGTCTTCAAAAAGTTCATAGAAAGATTCATATTACCTTTTAATTCTACTTTTCCACAAACTTATTGAAGTACCCTCATATGTTTGACATTTTTTGGAGTAAAAAGTTAAAATACACACACACCCTTCGGGAATCTCTCTACCTCCCCTGCCACCAGTCACAGCTTGCCTGGACTGCTGCAGTGGCCTCCTCATCATAGGTCCCCTGCTTCTGCCCTTGCCCGACAGTCTATTTTCCATGCAGCAGCCAGAGGAAGCCTGTTAAATCCTAAGTCAGATCCCATTCCCCCTCTGCTCACGACCTTCCTGTGGCTCCCCTCACTCAGAGTAAAAGCCAAAGCCCTCACTGTGGCCCTCCAGGCCATCCCCAATCCGGCCCCTGCCACCTCTCTGCCCTCACTCCCCACAGCTCTCCCCATCACCCCCTCTGCTCCTGCCACACTGGCCTTTTTGCTGTTCCTCACACAGGCTAGTCATGGCCCCACCTCAGAACTTTGCACTTACCTGGGATATTCTTCCCCTAGTTATCCACATGGCTGACTCTTTCACCTTCTTCTGATCTTTGTTCAAATCTCACTTGTCACTAAAGGCCTTCCCAGGCCGCCCAATCTAAAGTTACAAATGTCCCCCATCTCTCTCTCTCTCTGTGTCTCACACACACACACACACACACACACACACTCTCTCCCTATCCCTTTTTTTCCCTTAGCACTCATCCTCATCTAAAATACTATACATTTTAACAATTATTTTACGTTATCATGTCTTACCCCACTAACACGTAAGCCCCACGAAGACAGTGTTTTTGTTAATGACTGTATTTCCGGTGTATATTACAGCGCTTGGCACAGAGCAAGCACTCGGTAAATAGTTGCTAATACAGCAAATGAAATTTCTGAAAGCCCAGGTGAATCACCGACATTTGTGCCCTCCCTCTGACCTAGGGTGGGCCTAGAGCTAGTCAGCCCCACCCCCTAGCCCAGCTGTGGTCAAACTGAACCTCCTATTGGGTTGTCCACCCTGAGGCTGCAAGGGCCACTTACCTGAAGTGTCATCTGGGGCCATGGACGGAGAGGGGTGGGGGCCACCAGGGGACCCACTGACTCCTGGACATCAGGATGCTCTGCTGAAGAGAAGAGAAGGGCAGTTGGGGTGAGACAGGCATACAAAGAAAGCATGATTTTGTTAAGAAAATCTGCAATTCTAGCCAATTGGAACCTTTGCCACTTAAGCTTTCTGTGATGGTCTAAGACAGAGGGTGCCTCTTGGTTTTTATGGAAAGAAAAAGGGAAGGAAGAAAGAAATGGTAAACATGGGTGAAAACTCCTGAAGCTTGCCAATTGCTTACCCACAGCAGGGCTATTATCATCCATGTTCTTCATTCTCAGCTCCTCCTCGTTAGGCCTGCAGGGCAGAGGAGAGAGTACATGGATCTGACACCCCGAGAGATGAGTTCGGCCACACACTGGCACCTTCTGAGCCTCTGTAGCAGCCCAGCTTCACCTGACAACTGTGTTTTCTCTTCTACTGCCTCTTTTTACCCCTTGATCATAAAAGTCCTACACACTCACTATAGAAAATTTACAAAATACAAGGAAGTATAAAGAAGCAAGAAAAAAAAATTACACATCAACTAGGGGCAACCACTGTTACCATTTTGGAAAATTTCATTCCAGATGTCCTGTGAAATTATTTATATTCCACAGACATAATTTCACAGCTGGCTTTGTCCACTTAACAGTAAGAAACATCATTATATAGTTTTGCAAACATTTAAAATGGCTGCTTAATACTCATATCACATGGGCTTGCCATAATTTATGTAGTCATTCCCTTCCTACTGAGTAGCTAGATTGTTTTTTTCATTTTTCTGTTACAAAGCAAACTTCAGCAAACAGCATCAGGCATAGTTTTATCAACACTTTGAGTCACTTCTTTAGGGTAAATTCCTAGCTGTGGAGGAACCTAGCTTTTCTGAGAAAGAGCAGGTGGAAAAGACTCTGGGACACAGGAAGCAGCACAGGGGAGGAAGGAAAATGAATGGAGGACAGGAAGGGGGTCAAGAGGCCTGCATCCCTATGCCAGCCCTTTCCCCATCCCCGTATCAGCTCGGCAGGTCGTTTCCTCACCTGTAAAACAGGCAGGGGGAGCCAGGATGTGCACATCACGCACAGGGGAGTCAAGAGGAATGTGAATGAGAGCTAGACATCAGGGCCCGGCACAGAGGAAGGGCTGAATCAATGGTACATATTTACTGGTCTGGTTCCTCTTTTGCCAGGCAAGTCAGATCTCTGAGTGGCACAAGCCATGTGTATTTCAGCCAGATCCTGCCAGGGGTGGGGTCTCATCACGGAGAAATCCCTGTTCTTATTCTCACAAATGAGTATCAAATGTCTACAGATTCAGGCAAATAAGGGAAACATTAACTAAACGTGTTCAGAAGCCTGAGAGCAGCTGAGGCAATTGCTCAGAACTTCTTCCTCCTAAGGGGCAACATGACAATATTGACATTTCTGGAAATGGTTGAAACTTTTTGAAAATACCTAATCAATTACCTTAGGAGAAAAAGAGTATCCAGACACGGTAATCACTATGGCATCAGGCACTGTTCTAAGTACTTCACATATATCAATTTAATCTTCACAGTCACCCTATGAGATAGGTACTTTCAATCCTCTGAAATAGGCAGAACTATCATTCCCATCTCACAGATGATGAAACAGAGGCTGAGTAAATGGCTCAAGGTCATGCAGCCAGGATCAAAACCCGGGCCTTCTGGCTCTTAACCAACAAGCAGCTGCTTCTTGGACACGGAAAAGTGGGGTCTTACCCAACCTCATCTCCAATCCTTTCTAGAAGTAGAGAGAGGCATCAATAATAGAAAAGATCCCTCCCTCCTCCTTCATACAGGGTTTTCTTTGGACCCGCCTTTGCCGATATATTCATTCCCAGTTTCCCTGCCTCCATGGAACATGTGGCTAGGAGACCACAAGACACAGAGCAGCTGCAAGAACTGCTTTTTATTAACACGCACAGGGAGGAAACTTGAACCACGTATATGGATCTAGAATTAGAAAGCTCTGAAAGGACAGTCTGTCTTCTTCTGTGGTCTAGGGCTCATGTATCTCACCAGAGGTATTTGAATCAGAATATTCTGGAGCCTGGGGTAGGTCTAAAATCCAGGTCTTTGGATTTGTGGCTCAGCACAATTTCTGCCGGGCTGCACTGACTGACTTCTTTTACTGGCATAGTCCTTCATTACAGAAAACATCATCTTCCTAGGATCTTCTAAGCCAAGCTTCAAGAAGACCCACAAACAGGCAGAAAGCCAACTCTCCCTCCCATGTGCAGGACTAGGCAAGTCTTCCCCTGCCATCTGGCTCAGTCCTGACACACATGACAACCAGACTTCTAAAAGCCACTACAGAGTCATAGATGTGAGAGAAAAGGGAAGAACTTGGGAAGCAGCCAGCCAGCAGGAAAAGGACTCCACCATTCAGTTGAAGCAGAAGAGAGAGATGAAAAACAAATACAAAATAAATCCTTCTGTTCCAGAGCATCTCTTCCATAGCTGAGGACAGTGAGGAGAGAAATCAAAAAATCAGGTCAACCAATTGAACCCATGCCAACATCCACGAAGTCAGCAGAAGCAAACAGGTCATTCTCCCTACCTCCAAAGTCAGAGAAACGAAAGCAGGAGGCACACGTATTTAACGCTCACCTTATGCAACATGGTCCCTTTTCATTGATACATCAAGTCATCTGAAAACCTTCACAGCTATCCTTCAAAACAACACCCTCCCTTTTTACAAAAGCAGAAACTAAGGCTTGAGGGACTTTGTCTCTACACCAACTGACTACACGCCACACTGATAACATCCAACGAGGGCTCCACTTTGAAGACAGTGTTTGAAATTTGCGCTCAAAAAAAAAAAACAAACAAAAAAAAACACCCAAATATCCTTGAACTGTCTTTCACAGTAAAAATTCAGGGGAAGCTATGACTTCAATCAAAATGAGGATAGTAAGAGAAATCGAGTACAGATGTATACTGACTCACTGATCAGTAACAGAGAAGAGATGTTCTTAGAAAAATGGGGAGGGAGGAAATTAAGAACAAAACTGTACTTACAGTATACCTGCTAATTTTCAAGAAGGAAACCTGCTCTTTTGGCACCAGCCCCACAAAGCCACGTGGCACCCCCTCAAGGGCAGTGGGCAGTAGTGGGCCAGGGCTCACAGACCTGGGGACGTCTTGGCACACATCATTTGGGTGCTTGTGAGCACTAATCAAGCCGGTGTCACCTAGAAGGGGTCACCTCGGGCCTGCATGCCAGTCTCCTGGGCATGAAAATTCCTCCTGCCATCAGGAAACTCAATAGCTGCTGACATCAAACAGTAAAGAGGAGACCAGGGGGTGAGATTTTGGAAAGACATGGTGTTGGCCCCTGTATAGGCCAGCCAAGACAGAACAGAAAGGTAAATTGCCAGAGTTAGAGAGTGAGTGAGCCAGCAAGGGCTGACAAGCCCCATGGAGAAAAGCAGACTCTCAGAGCACCACATCATTGCCATCACCACCGCCACCTGACTCCCCTGTGAGCACACCCCTAGTGCTCATGTTTTCAGAGAACTTTGCCAGCCCAAAGTGGGTCAGACGCCGAAACCCAAAGGGAAACTCAGCAGACCCCAGCTCCCATATAGACAACCTGAAGATAATGCTGACTCTCTAGGGGGCAGGTGGCTTCAGAAACCTGCCCTGCGATACTTGGAATCCGTTACCCTGAGCCATCTGCTTTCTGAAAAGAACAGAGTTTGAAGGTGACTGTGAAAGCCACCAACAAGTTATGTGGGGCACTGCCCTGCCTTCCCCAACAAGTGTGTCAGCCTCAACCCTGGGACCTGCAGACAAACCAACAGGGCGGAGAGCAGTCCATCATGCCATGAGCTTCTTTTACAGCAGTGACCTAATTCTTTGGCCAGGACCCACAGTAAGAAATCCATTTCACATCATCACCCACACACGTGTAAATATATATAGACATAACTGAATGGTTGCTCTTTGAATGAAATAATACTTACCTTTACTGCATGTTTTGATGCATTCAAATTAACCTTCACACTATGCTATTTTTTTTAATGTTTGTTGGAACCCATTAAATTGATTTCACATCTCAATAAAGAGTTGGGACATGCAAACTTGAATAATCCCAGGTCTGCCACCTACCAGCTGTATGGCCTAGGGCAAGTTACTTAAACTCTCTGTGCCTCAGTTTCCTCATCTGTAAAGAGGGGATACTAGTTGTTGATCACATCAAGGAAATATTTGAAAAGCACCTATAAAGCGCTTAACAGTAATCCCCTCCAAATACCCATTCAGGGAAACACAGGCTCTGAAAAGTAAGGCAACTTGCCCAACATTGCTCAGCTGGTAAGACGCATCCTGCAGCCTGGTACAGCAGTTAAGAAATGGGCACTAGTGCAGGACCACGCAGGCTCAGATCCCAGCCCAGGCCCACATTCTTAAACATAATGTCCTGCCAGTTTTCTGTGGAATAAAAGGGTATCGCTTTCACCTAAAATCCTCGCTCTTTAGACAACTAAGATGACCCCTGACCCATCCTGTTTCAGCTCTGGTTGTTCTGGTTTCCCCTAAGGCTGCCAACTCAGACACCAGTTGGATCCCCATCCATTCAGTTACAGGTGCACCTAAAAACATTGAGGCCTTACTGTGGATCAGCCCCGGTGACAGATCCTGGGGACATGATGGTCAGCAACCCCGAACAGGAAGCTTACAACTCAGTGTGGAGGAAGACATCAAAAAAATACTCAAACTCATTCTTTCAACAAACATTTATTGAGCACCTGCTAAGTGCCAGGTACCGTGGCAGGCCTGCGAGAATACAGTGGTGAACAAAAGCAGACCATGTCCCTACCCCTCACGGAGCTTACAGTCTAGCAGGGCAGAAAGTGTCATCCAATAATCCCCTAATGAAGGTCTAACTACAAACTGAGGCCAGTGTCTTCAGAAAAGGAAAGAATGCCCTAGAACAAGGGGCCCTGGCCCAGACTGCAAGGTCAGGGAGGGCTTAAGGATGCTTAAAAGGAAAACAAACAAGGGAGGAGGTAGGGGAGTGAGAGCCCGCTTAGGAACACTGTGGGGGAGGTGAGAAATATAGTCCTAATCAATGTGAGTTTCAGGCTCTGGGATATCAGTCAAGTGAAGACATGAAGGTTTTTTTGGGGTTTTTTTGTTTTTTTAAAGATGACCGGTAAGGGGATCTCAACCCTTGGCATGGTGCTGTCAGCACCATGCTTGGCCAATGAGCCAACCAGCCATCCCTATATAGGATCCAAACCTGTGGCCTTGGTGTTATCAGCACTGCACTCTCCTGAGTGAGCCACGGGCCGGCCCCAAGACATGAAGTTTGGATGCATAAGGCTGAAGGAAACAGCACAGAGAAAGAGAAAGGCCAAAGAGTTCAGAGGAAAAGCAGCAGTGTGGTCCCAAGGAAAGGGAAGAAAGTGTTTTCAGCAGGAGCGGTCAACCACCTCAAGAAGAAAACCAACAAACTGCCTATGGAATTTGGCAGAGGCAGGGGGCGTGGAGAAAGAAAGTGCAGGCAACTCTTTAGAGGTGGCAGACAGTGAAGGGGAGGAGAGGGGTTAGGTGCTGGCCGGGAGCAGTGGGGAGAGAAGGTGGGTTCAGTAAAGACGCTGGCATGGGTAAAAGTCAAGAGAGAGGACAAGGTAAGGAGGGCAGTGGAACATCTGCCAGGAGAGAAAGGGTAACTGATGACGTCAGGTTCTGGAGCAAGTGGCTGAAAATGGGATCCAGAGTGCAGGAGGGTGACCTGGCCTGAGGGAGGAGAAAGGACCCCTCCTCACCTGCAATACAAGGGAAGGAAATCGGTTTGCAGGCTTACAGGTCACAAATTGTAGGGAGTTCCATTCTTATGGCTTCTGTTTTATTCTTTGAAGCAAGTGGTAAAGTCTAAGGTAAAGAATAGTTGAAAAAGTCACATCGGAGAGGAGACAAGAGCAGATCAGAAAAATATAGGAGGACTGCCAGGCAGGGTAGAAATTGATCCAGAATTCATGGCGATGCTCATCTTCTCTGCTACGTGACATTCTCTAACAGGGCTTGCCTACTGGGCTGATCAGCACTATGAAAAAACTGGGGGCCTGAGGTTGGGGAAGACAGGTTTCCCTGAGGAAGTCCTCGTGGAACTGAAGGATCAACATGAGGAGACTGCAAGGGATACAGAACAAACATCTCTGGTGAAGGAAAACAGCATGGGCAATGGCCCTGAGGCAGGAAGAAGAAAGGCACTTCGAAGTAACACAAAGACCATGGTGACAGATCAGAAACAGAGACCAGTATGAGGTAAGACTAGGAGCCAGTGGAGGCCAGATAGAGGGACAGGGTGGTGGGTGCTTGAAGGCCATGGTGAGGCTTTCTTGATCTTTATTTTTAAGAGTAATAGAGCACCGAAGGGTGTTAAGACAAGGCAGACCAGGAGGGCTCCCCCTGCCTCCCACCAACCCTGGGACTTTGGACTCTGGGAGTCTTGGTTTGCTCATCCAGGAAAGAGGGGTTAAAAACAGTCTATTTCAGGGAATACTGTCAGGATTAAATGAGACTCTGTATGAAAATACTCAGCAAAGTGCCTAGCAAAGAGCAGGGGCTTTGCCAGTCCTCATCGAACAAGCCCTCTAGACCTGTCCTTCCCATCCAGTTCCAACACAAGCCCTCTGACATCTTAGGACCAGTCTGCATCTCTTTTTCTCTGCTTGAACCTATCACTGTGCCCAGCACATAGTAGGCCCTCAATAAACACTTGTTGATGGATGGTCTCCAAGCCTAACAGTTAGCAAAAGCCTGGTCCAGTAACCTAGGGAAAGCAGCCATTTGGGTTTCTGAACTATATCCCAATGGCTACTACAGACTTCTCCCTGTTATGGCTGTGCCCAGTGCACACTGAGCCTGCAGCCAACATTTCCTGAACAGGAAGCCCTCTACGATGGGGATCCCACAGCTAAAGGATATCCCCTGAGATCCTTCACCCTTTCCCAAGAGGGCTGGGTCGCAGAGGGTAGCTGTTCTTCAACAGCGCTCCAAGTCAGCAGCAGCACACAGGTTTTAGAACAATAATAAGTTGAAATGTACTCGCCAAGAAAGCTACCGACCTACAAAGCAAACCTTATCGCTGATCTTGCAATGAGCACCAACCTCCCCTTTGCAAGAGCTGAGATCAAAAGATAAAGAAGCTATCAAAAAGCCATCTGCCCACTTAAAATAATATCACAAGTCATGTTAGGAACCACAGACCTGGGGCCAGATACCAAAACAATTGTCTGAACGGGCTGCTTCAATTTCTCCTTAAAACCACTCACGCATTTTAAAAGAAAAACACCCTCTCCACCACCTTGGCCCTGCAAGGTTTTGATTTCTCTGTTGCCTTCCTCTCACACTCTTTAAAATGACCAAACTCCATTACCCAAACTGTCGCATCTTACAGACAAGGCTTCCACAACAGCCAACTCGGAAGACGACTTGGGAAAAGTCAAAGAAATGAAGGCGGTTCTGAGGCACAGGAACTCCTCAATATCTTGATCTGGGTGGTAGTTATACAAGTGCATATATATGTACAAGTCAATTGAGCTGCACACTTAAGATCAGCACACTATACATAGGTATACCTCAATAAAGCAAAAAGCAAAAAAAAAAAAATTTTTTTTTAGATTAAAAGTAAAAGGAAAGCATGACATGCTGGGAACACCAAGAATAAAATCTTGCATTTGTCCTTAATCCTGACAGGCCTTCAAGAGGATCAGTAGTTAAAAAAAAAAAAAATGTTCCCTAGCATTTCCTCCCTGGTCCTGTCACTCACTAGCTAGGTGACCTTGAGTAAGCTGGCTCACCTCTCTGAGCTACCTGTTTCCCCCTCTATTAAACATGGATAATCATAACACCTATACCACACAGCATGCACAGCAGGCCTCAGGGAAAGAATGGACCTGACACCCTTAGCAAAGAAACCAATAAATGCCGGCCACTATTATCTTTCACAACTACCACCATGTTCCAGTTACCTTGCCCATGTTTTCTGTGTCCAATACAATTACGCAAAGCAACTGTCATTCCCCTTTAGCGGATGAGGAAACTGAGGCAAGGCCACACAGCTGATGATGGGCAGAGCCGAGTTTAGGAGGGGAGTCCAAGGAACTGTACGCTTGACTCCCTAAACGTTAATACTAGCTAACACCTACATGGCACTACTTTGAGCCAGGCTCAGTTCTGAGTGCTTTTACTCGTATCCTGTGACGTATGTGCTATAATTCTCTGTGTTTTACAGATGAGGGTCCTGAGGCACAGTGCAGTTAAATGAGTTGGCCAAGGTCACAAAGCCAGTAAATGGCAGGGCTGGGATTTGAACCCAGGCAATCTGATGCCAGAACCCATGCTCTTAATGCTAAAAGGAAAGCCATGCTGTCTGCCCCACTTAGAGTAAGTCTCAGGTTACAGTGAGGCTTAAGGTCGGTAAATGGGTGCCTGCCTGCTTGCTCACTTACCCAGGCACATCTTCCCACCAGCCCAGAACAAGTCCTTTCTGAGCTACTCACAGCCTAAGGCCCTACCAGGACCAGCAGATCCCATAAACATCTTGCTTTAGCCATCGGCTTCTCATCAAACATATACAAGGTCCAAAAAGCATTTTTCCATTCCCATTCCTCCCAGGAGCAGGGAAATGAATGTATTTTAGGGAGAATCTACTGATCCCGGGATAGACTTATGTGACTATAGAAAGAATCAGGCCCAGCTGCTGCCCTTAAAAACTCGTAGCTTCTTAGAAGACACCTAGGAAAACCTAGTATCAGGGCCTCCTGGGATATAACTGGTTCCTTCTCCCAGCCCCTGAGCAGTCACAGGTTTTGTAGCAAAAAACAAGACACATGAGCTTCAAGTCCACTCCCCATCTGGTTCTGCCTCTTAACAGAGCCACTACTTCCCAGTGAGGTTCAGCCCCTCACCTCTGCAGGAGGCCTCAGACAAGATTAGAGCATAACAGTAAAGAGAGTGCACAGGCTTTAAGGTCAGACAGGGCTGAGTTGGAATAGCCAGGTGCCATCACTTCCTCAACCAGTTTCTCCACCTCTGGATCCCTGGTTTCCTGCTGTGAGATGGGGATCAGACTCCCTACCCCTACTATGTCACTGCAATTCTCTCCACTCCACCACATTGCCCTTCATTCACACGAAGCTCATTCCCACCTCAGGACCTTTGCACCTGCTGTTCCCTCTACCTAGAACACCCTTGTTCCACAGACATACATAACTGCTATCATTCAGGACTCAGGTTAAATGGCACCTCCTTAAAAAAGTCATGTTTCCTTTTCTACAAACTCTTCCCCTCCCCCTCTCCCATATCTGTGCATTAACTCTTCTTTATCATCATCCAGGACTCACCTCCTCAAAGGCTCTCCCTGAACATGTCTAAAGCAGCCATTCCCTCCCAATCTATCCCCTTACTCCTCTCAGCAGCTAAGCTTATCTGTTAATCTTTCCTGCTTGCTTGTTTTTTCAAACTGTCTCCCATAAGAACCTGTATGATCCTTGAGGGTAGGGAAGATGTCTGTCTTGTTCAGGGCTTTACAGTGGAACTCAATAAATGAATGAATGAAACCCCAGTAATTGAAACAGTGCCTAGCACATGTTTGGCCTCCATTACTCTTTGACAAACTGACTGAATGCACCCTCCTCCCGGTCCTGGAGAGCAGGCCTGAGGGGTTCCTGGGCGGGATGCTTGTCCTCCATCCTAGACACAGCCCTGCGTTGGAGGAGGTGGCGCTGGCAGACATTACCTGCGCCTCACTGGCTTCATGCAGCTCTTCAGCTGCCTGGCCTCAGCCTCCACGGGACCCTGGCACTCGGGCTGTGGCTCCAGCTGCTGCAGCTGCTGCTGCTGGGGCAGCCCTTCAGCATCAGTGGGTGTGGGAGCGGGTGCGATCCGGAGCAGGACTGTGTAGTTGCGGCCGTGGTTGTTGGCCCAAAAAGTGCCCTCGGGGGTCTCATAGCGCACCACGAAGTCGAGGCGTGCCCCGTCGCCCGCGCCCTCAGCAAAGGGCAGCTGGAAGGCAAAGCGGTCGGTGCGGCCGCCGTCGTCGGGCGAGGAGGCGGAGGCCTGGCTGGGGCCTAGGCCAAGACCCAGATCCAGGATGGGATCTCCTGCTCCTGTTCCTCCCGCTCCTGCCCCCGGAAGGCTGCGCGGGACGTAGCGCGCTGGGTGGTCGCAGAAGGAAGCCCAGCCGTCGTGTGAGGCCCGCACGTGCACCGCCTTCTCGAAGGAGCGGTTCAGCACGCGTACCAACCCGCGCAGCACCGGCGGGCGCCCCCCAGGCACCCACACCCCGGCACCCCCGGGGACCGCTCCGGGAGGCGGTAGCAGCGCCTCCAGCTCCACCATGACGCGCCCCAAGCGCTCCAAACGGCCCAGCGCGGGCGGCAGCGAAAATGAGGGCACCAGGTAAAAACCCCCGCCAGCGGTGACAGGGCACGGCGGCGAGGGCTTAGGGCAAGCCTCCTCTTCCTCCACCCCTTCATCCCCATC
>NW_007730368.1:27063-56777 GCF_000696425.1 Galeopterus variegatus
CGGGGGTAGGGCCTGAAGGGGCGGGCAGCCAATAGGAAGGCCAGCGCGGTGAAGGGGGGGGGACGGCTCACGGGGTCTTAGGCGGCAAGATGAAGACAGGTACAGCAGAGAGCCAATGGGCGGCCGCGCGCGGATGACGCAGGCGGTGAACTGAGCGCAGGAGAAGCATGCAGCCAATGGAGATGCCCGAGAGTGGGCGGTGTAGGAGGCGGGATGATCGCGGAATCAATGGGGCGGTCGGAAATGGGGTGGTGTGGAAACCACGAATGAAGAGAGCTAATGGGGAAGTCTAAGCGAGAGCGGCAAGCGGGCGGCGGAGGAAGTGGAATGGCTACAGGCGATGGGGGCAGCAGGGAGCGAACGGAGGGGCCGGAAAAGTGGGAGACCCGTAGGCTGCGTAAGCGGTGGGACGGAAGTTAGAGACAGAGAACAGCCAATGGGGAGCTGCGCGCGGGATGACGATAATGGCTACAGCGAGCCAATGGGAGTTTTTTGAGCGTGCACTACGACTTGAAGAGGCGGTGCCAGGGTGTAACTACCCAATATAGAGGCTAAAAAGGACCAAGAGGCGATGAGTGAGCGGTCACGGAGGCGGGACCGTAGCGTGCAGAGCCAATGGGGACGGGGTATGAGGGCAGGAGTTAGAAGGGATGGCTGACAGCCAATGGGGAAACCAGGGTGAAGGCGGTGAGACACCCATCCCCCGCCACAAAGGGCAGTGCTAGTATGGGACTAACCAATGCTGGAAAGTATAGCGGGACTAAGGGAGGAGAGGCAAGACGGGAAAGAGCAGATCCAATGGGAGCGGGGTAGGTGGTGCAAAGGAAGTCATGAATAGCCAATAAGGAGGCCAGAGGGGAGGACGGTGCGTGGGCAGAGTCTGGGCTATTGGGTGGTCCCGCAGCAGAACTGTAGAATGTGGGCAGCTAGTAGGAAGAGTATGCCTGTCGGGGATGGATTCACCTTCTCCCTAACCGTCCTTAAGTCCCTTTTGCCCTAGGAATGCCCAGAGCCCCTGAGGCCTAGACTGCCATCCTAGTATGAGTCCTAAGAAAGCAATAAGGTGCCCCTGCCCACCTCCCAGTCTTT
This sequence comes from Galeopterus variegatus, assembly GCF_000696425.1. Classification (NCBI taxonomy): domain Eukaryota; kingdom Metazoa; phylum Chordata; class Mammalia; order Dermoptera; family Cynocephalidae; genus Galeopterus; species Galeopterus variegatus. The sequence goes on from NW_007730368.1 coordinate 28,153, forward strand.
GCTTGCGCTTTGCCACTTGGCAAGAATGCCCCTGATTGTCATCCCCAGCATTATCCAAGACTTGGCACCATTGTTGAATGAAGAGCCAAATGGGAAATTAAACTTTGTGAAGGATTAGATTTTTCTAACTTCACCTCAGCAAACACTGAGCTTTTGTGCCACCAGGAGTTAATTGGGCATGTTGGTAGACACTGGCTAACGTAATCACAAGCCAAAGCCCTGTCCTTCTTGCCCAACCCTATACTCCACACCCCGCGGTGGCCTCACCTCTCTTCTTTATGTCCCTCATCTCGGATCCTACAGTTCCCTCTCCCAAGAGTGCTGTCAACTCCTTTCACTCTCCCTTTGAGGTCTCACCTCCTGCGAAAACTGAGCTGTCTTAGTGTCCGGGATGGGGTCATGGGTCAGGAAGGAATACGTTCAGCTGCAATTAACAGAAAAATCACGAAATAATGGGGGCTTAAACAAGATAGAACTTTATTTTTTTCTTACCTAAAAGTTCAAGCTGGCAAGTAGTCCAGGGACTACTTTCTGCCCACCTGGTTTGGGCATTGTCTATGTCCTGGTCCTCCCCAAGACTCTCTTCAACAAATCCTGTCTTCGCTATTCAAACTATTTCCAAATTCCTGGCTGGCCGGTTAGCTTAGTTGGTTAGAGTGAAGCCTTATAGCAAAATATTTCCCAAGGCCACGGGTTCGGATCCTATATAGGGATGGCTGGTTTGCTCACTGGCTGAGCGTGGTGCTGACAACACCAGGTCAAGGGTTAAGATCCCCTTGCCGGTCATCTTTTAAAAAAAAAAATTCCCCGGGCCGGCCCGTGGCTCACTCGGGAGAGTGCGGTGCTGATGACACCAAGGCCCCGGGTTCGGATCCCATATAGGGATGGCTGGTTCGCTCACTGGCTGAGCGTGGTGCTGACAACACCAAGTCAAGGGTTAAGATCCCCTTACCGGTCATCTTTAAAAAAAAAAAAAAAAAATTCCCCAATCCACCCTCAGCTCACCACCTCCACTGCCAGCCCCATCAGCAGTCACCTGGACCACTGCAGTAGCCTCCACCCTGGCCCCCTAGACTCCGTTTTACCTCAGCAGTCAGAGGGATTCTGTTACGTCCTAAGACAGTTTACGTCCCTCTTCTGCTCACAAGCCTCCTATGGCTTCCTCCTTACTCAAGTAAAAGCTAAAGCCTTTACTTAAAAGCCTACAAGGTCCTGCATGGTCTAATACCCCTAGTCCCCTCTCTGACCTTACCTCCTACCCCTCTTCCTCTCGCTCACTCCACTCTAACCACACCAGCCTCCTTGTAAACCTTGAACAAAACAGGTACACTCTCACCTCAGGGCCTTTGCACTGGATGTTTCCTCGGGGGTTCCTCATATATCTGCATGACTCCCTCCGTCATCTCCTAAAAGCCTTTGTCAAAGGCCCCCTTCTCTGGGGACTTTCTGTGACCTGTTTAATCCTGCCCACTCTCCCCCAACTCCCAGCCCTCCCAATCCCCTTCTCCAGAAGCTTTCCATGTGAGAGGATATAGTCCAGTATAGACAGGAGGTAGTGACCTCTGCCCACCTGTCCCCCAGCCCTCATTCTGCAAGGATCCTGACTTTCAATGGCAGCAGCGTCACCCCTCTCACACCCTGTGTCCCTCTCAAGTGGCCTCCTGAGAGTCTTTGGGCTACCATCCTTGCTCAGTTTTCCTCCTACTTTTCTGGCCACTCTCTCATGGAGTGAGTGGCAGTAAGGGAGAGATTGGTCTGGGGAGGATTAGGTAAGGTGGATGCGGCCCAGACCTCTGACCCTAAGAGAGAAAGCCAGTCCTCTCTCCCAGAAAGGAACAGATGCTGGGGCAGGGAACAAGGCCTCAGCTTCTCTAACTGGCCTGATTTAGAATTGCACAGGATGTGTAGGGAATGTTCAGACTCAAGTCCACAGGGAGGAGGGAGTCATTAACCTTGGAGACATCCCTGCAGTCGGCTCCCCAGGACTCCTTCCTGACAAGTGTGCTCCTCACCCCCTCCATTGCTCCTGTTCTCTCCCACATGCCACAACATCTGTTAAGCACCTGCTGTACACAGGGTCCCTGCAGGCCTCCTAGCTGGAGACCTCATCCCACCTTGGTGCCTCCCCTGGCTGCCCAGCACACTCAGGCCATCTTTGGGTCTCAGACGTGTCCCACCAACTCTGAAGCCTCAACCAGAGAAAGTTTTGTTTTGAACTAATGGTAGAGAGGGTTGGGTTTTCTTTCTTTTTTTTTTTTTTTTAATTGTTGTTGTTGGCTGATTTTTTTTTTTTTTAAGGTTTTTTTTTTCTTTTCCCTTTTTTTTTTTTTTTTTTTCTTATCTGCACAAAGCCGGGACATCAGGCCCACTCTGGGCTTTTCCAGAAGGGTGAGTTTGAGATGAGGAAAGAGGGTCTCCCTTGTTTTTTGGTTTTTTTTTTTTTTTTTTTTTTTAATTGTTGTTGTTGGCTGATTTTTTTTTTTTTTAAGGTTTTTTTTTTCTTTTCCCTTTTTTTTTTTTTTTTTTTCTTATCTGCACAAAGCCGGGACATCAGGCCCACTCTGGGCTTTTCCAGAAGGGTGAGTTTGAGATGAGGAAAGAGGGTCTCCCTTGTTTTTTGGTTTTTTTTTTTTTTTTTTTTTTTAATTGTTGTTGTTGGCTGATTTTTTTTTTTTTTAAGGTTTTTTTTTTCTTTTCCCTTTTTTTTTTTTTTTTTTTCTTATCTGCACAAAGCCGGGACATCAGGCCCACTCTGGGCTTTTCCAGAAGGGTGAGTTTGAGATGAGGAAAGAGGGTCTCCCTTGTTTTTTGGTTTTTTTTTTTTTTTTTTTTTGAGGGCTTAGAAGGTGGGAGTAGGAAAAGGGGCAAAGTGGTGAAGGGGCGGGTCTTGACCACTAGATTTGTACCATGTGAGTAAAAAGCCATCTCCAATTTATCTTCCCCAGGCCTGAAGCCAGTCTTGCAGAGGGGTTGGAGTGGACATTGGATGACTAGAACCCTGGGCCATGCAGGGCGCTAGAAGTCTCAGCCATGGCCTGTCAGGAGAAGCCCCTGGAGGCTGGTCTCCCGCGTTGACCAGTGGTTGGAGAGAGTACCCACTGAGGTGAGGAAATGCGGTCACCGATTCTTGGACAACCTTAAAACCTCACAAGCTTCAAGCCTCCAGAGAAATCTCCAAATCCCAGAACCTCTCTATCATCACATACTAGAATTTAAAACCGAAGACCATTGGGTTCAGAGAGACCTGGGTGTTTCAAAGCCCAGCACCAAGGAAGACAGGACTCCCACTTGCCAGCTCCGTGATCTTGGGCAAGTTGCTTGACTACACGCCTCCATTTTGCCTATCTGTATAACAGCAATACAATAATAACAAGATGGACCTCAAAGTGGTCTGGTGAGGACTGAACGTGATCATTTGTGAAAAGTGTTCAGTGCCATGTCTGCCACATGGAAAATTTGAGATGCACGTCAGCTACTGGGATGATGGCGGATATTTGAATCCTAAATCCTTGGAAACTAGTGATTTTTGAAGTAGAAAAATACAAAGGCTGAGGGCCTCAGAAGCATCGGACCATGGTGTTCCTGACATGAGAGTGTCTGGGCCCCACAGGGCCTCTGGGCTTCTTCATGAGGATGGATGCATTAATACTGGGAGCCTGCTTGGGATCTTTCCAGTAGGGCGGCCGCCAGGTCAGAGCTCTCAAGCCCTGAGACATGATAAGGCAAGACTTTCTTCCCTTTCCTTACTCAGTGATGCTCAGTGGATTCTGGGAGCCAGTGATTCTCAGACTTTTCAGTTCTGTGAATTGTGGGGGTGGGGGTGGACTCTCCGATTTTTTTCTCCATGAAGTAACTTACATACCCCTCAGCCTCTGTGGGAATGGGGTTTGCAGGGGTGTCCAGAGCTTCCTCTCCCTGGGCAGTACAAACGATAGTGAGCATATCCATTCCACATAAGGGGAAACTGAGACCTGGAGCAGGGCTTGGCCTCTGGATGCCTAGCCCTATTCCGTCTCTTTCCCTGTTGTTGCCTGTCCACACATAGGACTTCAGATTCTCTTTCCTTCCCCAGAGACCATCAAATACCCACTCACTCACAGAATAGTATCTCTGCCTGCCCCTGGGTGCCCCTGTGAATTATTTGAGCTCTTTTCCCTTGTGTTTTTTGGGTTTTTTTTTGTTTTTTTCCTAACTCGACAAACTTTTGTTTAAAAAACTGTGGTTTCTCATGAGCCCTGTTATCTCATTGATACCTCTCACCTCTGTGGTGAGGGGAAGAAATCATATTTTCAGATGACTCGTAAAGGGCAAAGAAAAAACCCAAAATTTCAAAATTTCCGTTTAAGTCTCATAATCAAGAAGAGGAGAAACAGAGCGAGAGAGAGAAAAAAAAAAAACTATGAGAACGTGTTTAAAAAACTGTGGTTTCTCATGAGCCCTGTTATCTCATTGATACCTCTCACCTCTGTGGTGAGGGGAAGAAATCATATTTTCAGATGACTCGTAAAGGGCAAAGAAAAAACCCAAAATTTCAAAATTTCCGTTTAAGTCTCATAATCAAGAAGAGGAGAAACAGAGCGAGAGAGAGAAAAAAAAAAAAACTATGAGAACGCCCCCCCCCCCACCCTGTGATTATCAGCGCACACACTCATCGAAAAAAAAATTGGATTATTAGAAGAGAGAGGTCTGTGGCTTCCACGCCGTGGTTTTTCTTCTCGGTATAAAAGCAAAGTTGTTTTTGATATGCGATATGTGACAGTTTCCCACAAGCCAGGCTGATCCTTTTCTGTCAGTCCACTTCACCAAGGTGAGTGTCCTCGCTCTCCTCCACCAGACGTGGGCCCCAATGGAGGGGATGGCAGGGAGATAGGCACTGGGGGTCAGGGGCCCTGCAGCACAGTCGGATGCACCCAGCTACTATGGTCCTGGTCAGGTAAGGTCTTTCTAAAAATAATAATAGTCATAATAAATGCCAGATTGATAAGAGGTGAAGTAATTAATCAATGATTGGGTAGAGGCAAAGATGAATTGATCGATTGATATATAGATGGGTAAGATTTTCAAAATGAATCAACTGCCAGTCTTTGTGGATTTCAGAGCTTTGAACAGCTTGAAACACTGTCCAGTATAAGTGAAAATTTCACCTGTGTCTCTCATCTCTTCGTCTCTCCTCTCTCAATGTCTTCCATCCCTTTCTCCACTCACCCTATGTCACTCTTTCTGTGTTTCTCTGCCCCTCTCTTTCTCTTGCCACCTGTCTCCCTTGCATTCAGACTCTGTCCCTCAATGTTCCCCGACCATCTCCCCTGCCTCTGTCTCCTCCATCTTGACCACACTCCATCTTTCTCCTTCTCTCCATCTCTCCTGCTTTCTTGTCTCACCTTCTCCTACCTGCCTTCCCACCCAGCATCCAGCACAGAGCTGTGTATACAGCTGACACTTCATAATAGCACGTTGCTAAGGACACTGACATTTTACAAGAACTAATTCTGTTTGCCCCTGTAGCGGGAGGATTGTGAACTTTCGGGCCAGGCAGAGGACTTAAGTGAACCTCTGCTTGCGTCACATGAGAGGAGACCCTCCTGGGGGCTGTTTCACACCATTGTCCACCATGGGTTAGCCATGTGGTCCTACCTCAGGACTCCATGCATGTGATCAGAGTACATGTCCAGGAAGAGAGAGGGCATTCAGGGCCTGGGTGAGCGTATCTCTGCCGTCTTAGCACGGTGCTTGGCACACAGTGAGCACTCACTACGTGTTAGCTGTTACTATTTTTCTAACCAAATTAGAATCACACTATATATTGGTTTTGTTCCTACTTTATTCAATTACTAGTAGCATTTTTATAGCTCACTAAAAATTGTTGGAATATATGATCTGTCATGGCTATCAAGACTGTCCTCACATCGACGTGAACTATGAGTGATTCAGTCAAGTGCCAATTGTTGGACATTCCAGTTGTTTCTAGTTTTTCCCCAGAAAGTGGAGTTGCTGGGGTAAAGAGATGAAAATTCTTGAAAATGGAGTTGCTGGGGCAAAGGGATGTACTTTTTTTTTTTTGGTGGCTGGCTGGTACAGGGATCCAAACCATTGGTGGTGTTATAGGGATGTGCATTTTTAAGGTTCCTGACCCTTTCTGAAAATTGTTCTTCCAAAAGGTTATCCTGTTTTGTGTTCTCTCTACTCAAGCTAACCCAATGTGGGTATTATCATTTTTTAATCCTTTCCCAACATAACAGGTAAGAAAAACATTACCACATTGTTGAAATTTGCATTCTTTTGTTACTTTTACTGTTTTTTGGCCATTTGTGCTTTTTTTTGGGGGGGGGAGGTTGTCTGGTTATGTCCTTAGTCCTAATAGTGTGTTCATCTTTTATCTTATTGATTTGCCACAGTTCTTTATTTAGAAAGGATATTAACCTTCCATCAGGCATATGTATACAGCAAATATTTCCCCCCAGTTCATCATTTGCTTTTGTTTATGGTGCTTTGTGATGCTTATAATGTTTTTATATAGTCTAATAGGTTAGTCTTTTCTTCTGTGGTTTCTGCCTCTGGTTTTGTGCTTAGAAAGTCTTTTCCCACTTGAAAATGAGGTAAATGTTCACCTGTGTTGGCTTCTAGTGTCTTTTATGGCTTCATTTTTTCCATTTACTGTAGAGGTTAAGAGTGTGGGTATTGGAGCCAGACTGTCTGGGACAAACCCCGCCTCACCCCAAGCCATCTGTGTGATTTTTCACCAGGCACTTAACCTCTCTGTACCTCCATTTCCTCATATGTACTGCGTTGATTATAATCATACCTATCTCAAAGGGTCTTTGTGAGGATTAAATCTATTAACCATGATAAGTGCTCAGCACAGGGCCTGACACGCAATAAACCCAAGATCAACATTAGATATTAAATTGTATCTCTTTAATTGATCAGGAATTTATTTTAGGGTATATGATGATGGTGACATTTCAGACTGGGCAAGGAGGGATTGATGAGAAAATGGACTGATTATTCATTCAATAACTTTATTTTTCCCCAAATTATCTCAGAAACATTTCTTAAATAACCTATCCTCCACTGTCCCCGAGTTTGAAATGCCACATTCATCACAACCTCGATTCTTTCTACATGGGGGGTCTGTGTCCAAGCTCTCTACTCTGTTCTGTTCCTCAGTATCTGTTCTTCCACCAGGACCACACTGTTCTGCTGATTGGTGTTTTGCAATACACTCCAATACCCAGCCATGGGCATCCCCAGCACCTTGCCCGTCCTTATTCTTCATTATTTGAGGCAGCATCAGTTCCTCCAGCCAGAGGCCAGCAACTGTTCTTATTTGTGGCAATTTCTCTCTCTCTCTCTCTCTCTCTCTCTCTCTCCACCTCCCACCCCCATCTCTCTGTTTCTCTCAATGTCTCTCACTATCTCTTTTGGTCTCTTTGTCTCTTACTCTGTGTCTGTCTCTGTCCCACCTCATGTCTCTCTCTCCATCTCTCTCTGTATCTCTTGTTCTATGTCTTTCTGTTCCTCCTTGTTTGTCTCTCTCTGTTTCTCTCTGTCTCTTTGTATCCCTATCTGTCACCCAGTACCCTGGATAGAGGGGTAGTTGTCAACTTGAAGCCCTGCAGACACCTAACGACTCACCCAGATGCAGAGCAGGAGGGCCCTGGCCCTCACCTCTCCCACACCTCTCCCTTCCCCTGTGTAGAAGGGCAAATTGAGGCCCAGAAATGTGCAGGAGGGCCTCTCCCAAGGCCTCACAGAGATGCAGTGGCAGAGTTGAGACCCAAGCCCAGATCTCAGGACTCTTGGTGGAACACTGGCTCTGTCTCTCTCCCACATTGTGGGCTTCAGTTTACTCCTCAGCACCCATGGAAGGAAGGGGGACCTGGGCTGCCATTTCCCTTTCTGCCTTCTCACAGGTTAGACTCAGACAGGATGATCCATGATCACAGCATGGGGCCCAGCCTCACAAGAGCTGGGCTGGGTGGGGTCCTGGGCTGGGTGGAAACCTAGTTGGCCAGAGGGTGGGGATGATGGAGGGATGTCAGTCAGTCAGTCTGTGTGTCCCTAGAGCTGGCGCTGGCCCCTGGGAATCTCTGTCCTGGAGCTCCTCCAGAAAACCTGGTGATGGGTTCTGTACTGGCAAAGGCTGGCACTTTTCCTGCTCCCCCAATGAGGCCCAGGCCAAGGGTGCACCAGCCTCAATCTCCTCTTCCTTCCATCCCCATCTCCGACAGAATGGCCATAAGTTTGAAAACATTGTCCCAAAATGGATGGGAGACCAAGGCCCTGTAGGTGTCCATTTACCAATGACTGACATTTTGCTAAGTATTTCATGTGTATTATCTTTGGAAAACAGATGCTATTGCTGTCCCAATTTGCATATGAGCCTGAGGAGAGTTAAAGCCAGTTAGAGGCCAAACCTGGCCCCAGGGTGGGGGAAATAGAGGAGGGTCTTCTAACCCTCTGCCTTCAAGGAATTCAGGAGGGAAGCTGAGGGGAGGCTTGCTGCGATTCTAGGCCTGGTAGGCAGGAGGCCCCATAAAGTAGTGAGCTTCCTATCCTTCGGGAGGTTCCCGTGAGTTTGAACACCAGGGACATTGGCCTATACATACTGAGAAGTTGGACCCATGGACCCTAGAGAGTCTGGCTTTGAAATTCTAGAATACTTTGAATCTAAGAAATGATGTTCTACAATTCTAAGGTTCTGTTGTTTTACCATTTGAAGACCCCAGGGGTCCCAGTACCTGTGGGACCTACCTGGGACTCCCTGAACCTCAAACCTAGAGCCTCTCCACAGCCCAAGAGCCTGGGGCTTGTCACGGTGGCCAGATGGACGTCACCTACCACATCCGCCAGCACCCATGTCACCCCACCTGGGCCAAGGCGGCTGTAGGATGGGCCAGTCAGTTCTCGGAACGAAACCCGCGGGGAGGGGTGTATGCCCCCTTCTCTTCCTCCTTGGTAGCGATGAAGCTGAGCGCATCCGGCCTCCATGACGTCAATGGCGGAAAAATCTGGGGAAGTTGGGGGCTGTGACAACAGGGCCCAGATGCAGACCCCGATACGAAAACATAAGCTGTGTCCCAGAAACATCCTCCATACAGCTTCTGAGAAACCTAGTCAGAAAGGGACGCCCCAACAGACAGTGCAGGAAGCCGGCTGCCCAGCCCGGCCCTCCAGGTACCCCACCACCAGACAGACCATATCCAGGTTCCCTTTCTGAGAATGTTTCTGTGCTTCCCTGAGTCAGGCCATTCCAGATGTGTTTAGGGAGATTTCTTATAAGTTCTGGTCAAGTGTCCAGGAAGCTTCAGAATTGACCACAGGCCAGCCATGTGAGCCAAGCCAGAGTGGTGGAAAACATCCACTCACTCACCAAAATCAGTATTAGTTTACTCGGGCTGCTGTAACAAAGTATTCCAAACTGGGTGGCTTCAATGACAGAAATTTATCATCTCACAGTTCTGGAAGCTAGGAGTCCAAGATCAAGGTGTCGACAGGGTTGGTTCCTTCTGAGGGCTGTGAGTGAGAATCTTCTGGGCCTCTCTCCTAGCTTCTGGTGGTTTGCTGGCAATCTTTGCTGTTCTTTGGCTCATAGAACCATCACCCCATCTCTGCCTTCATTCATTCACTCATTCATTCACACACCTCCTTACCCCACCTGCATTCTCCCAGGCCTTTGTTTTGAGCCTCTGTTTGTTTGTACCCCCGGGCTGCTCTCAGCAGCTGTTTGCCCAAGCTGGTACTGTGGGGTGGGGTGGGGAGACACACACACACACACACACGCACATGGGCACACACATGTCCTGGAAAAAGAAGTAGAAATCTCAGATTGCAGGGGACTATGGACCTCTTCAGAAATATGGGGGTGGGACCAGCCAGTCCCTCCAGCTCTGGCTTCCTCAGGCTGGGCTTACAGGATCCTGACAAACCAAGGCCCCCCCCATAGGGGAGCATAAGACTCCAGGGCTCAGCAGAGGGGCCTGGGGCCATTATGGAGGGCTTTTGGAATGCGGACAATAAGAGAGCAGACCTTGCGTGGCTTGGAGTGGGGAACAGGAGGAGAACAGCATGAGCAAAAGCGTAGAGGCAGGTGTGGAGAGCAGAGATTGGGGTGAACTCTGAAGGAGCTCCCATAGGCCCTGGCTCAAGAGAGCCTGTGTCTCCTCTCTGGCACCGGCCATGCCAGCTCCGTGCAGGGCAGGGCCCCAGGCTGATCAGATTCCTGTGTTCAGCTCCTTGCTCTGAGCTCAGGCTCCTCTATCCAGCTGCCCACTTGACATTTCCACCCACATGCCACACTGTTCATGTCCATCCACATGGCTATCATCACCAACTCTGCTCCCCACCATGTCCCCCATCTCAGACAATGTCAGCTTTGTCCTTCCTGCTGCTCAGGCTAAAACCCAAAAGTCACCTTGGCTCTCTCTCTCTCACCCCTACATCCAAGCTGCCAGAAACTTCTCCTGACTCCACTTTCAAAATATACTCAGAATCCAGCCACTTCTCACCATCTCCACTGCCACCATCACTTGCCTGGACTGTTGCAGTAGCCTCATCACTAGTCCTGCTCTCCCCTTCCTAGAGTCTTTCCCCCTCACAGCAGCCAGATGAATCTTTCAAGTTCATGCCCAAGTCACTGGGGTAAAATAATGCCCCTAGGAGAGGTCAGAGACCAGCTCTGGCAGGATCAGCAAAGGCTGTGTGGCTTGTGCAGGATGCAGGGAGGATGGGAGGGCCGGGGCTTGAAGACAGGCCTCCAGTGTTGGGGGGAACCAGCTGAGACCTACCCTAGCTAAGGCCCCACAAACCAATTGCCCATGGCCCTTGTGAAGGATACATCCACACCAGGGCTGTGCTGGCGCTTGCAGGCAAGCCAGGTGTTGAGCTAGTACACTCATGCACCTGGGGCATGTTTGGGTACATGCATATACCTGTGTTCCTGACACCAGTGTGTGTGCGCATGTGCATGTGCTCACACACGTGCATGACCACAGCTGGGCTGCAGCTATGGGATCCTTCAAGATATGCCCCAGCCAATGCCTACTCTGACCAGAGGGGGTGTCCACATACTTCAGGTGGTCAAGTATCTTACATAGCCCTCAGCAAATGTGTGACTCTTTCCCCCTATGTCCCTGCAGCCTGCCCTTGGACAAGGACCCAATGCCCAACCCCAAGCCAGCCAAGCCCTTGGCCCCTTCCTTGGCCCTTGGCCCATCCCCAGGAGCCTCACCCAGCTGGAGGTCTGCACCCAAGGCCTCAGACCTGGTAGGGGCCAGGGGCCAGGGGGGAACCTTCCCGGGCCGGGACCTCCGAAGTGGAGCCCATGCCTCCTCCTCCTTGATCCCCATGCCACCATCGCAGATTCAGGTAAGGCCCAGAGCCCAGGATGGGGCAGGCAGGGTGGGGTACCTGGGCCTACAGGTGCCGACCTTTACTGTGGCACTGGGTGGGAGGGGGGGTGGCTGGGGCACAGGAAGTGGTTTCTGGGTCCCAGGCAAGTCTGTGACTTATGCAGATGTCACAGGGCCCAGAAAGTCCCCACTTGCCAGGCCTTAGAGATTTGAGGTTGTCCCCATCCTCCCAATCCCTGTCTCAGGCGAGGAGGAGACCCTATCATGGACCCATGGGTACAGACATGTGTCCCTATCCACATGTGACAAGAGGAGAGGGCTGGGGTCCAATGAGGTGAGATATCAGGGTTAAGGCCAGCTCCGCCACTTATTAGATGTTTGATCTTGAAAAAGTCACTCAATCTCCATGAGCCTGTTTCCACACATGCAGCATGGGGATGATCATAGTACCCACCATATGGGGTTGTGGTAAGGGGTATTAGACACAGAACAGTGAGAACGAGGATGACATCTCACGTGCCTGCCTTCCCCCCCAGCTGCCCACAGTGCCCCTAGTCATGGTGGCACCCTCTGGGGCACGGCTGGGCCCCTCACCCCACTTGCAGGCTCTCCTCCAGGACAGGCCACACTTCATGCACCAGGTATGGACCCTGAATGGGCAGGGAAGAGGGAGCAGGGGGAACTGTGGGGAGAACCAGACTGAACTGTGGCCCATACATGCCCCCCAGCTATCAACAGTGGATGCCCACGCCCGGACCCCCGTGCTGCAGGTGCGCCCACTGGACAGCCCAGCCATGCTCAGACTCCCGCCACCCACCGCCACCACCGGGGTCTTCTCCCTCAAGGCCCGGCCCGGTCTGCCACCTGGTAACACCTCAGCCCATACCCCGCAGCTTCACACAACCCCAGGTTCCCCAAATCCTTGAACATGAGCAGTGGAGGCTGTTCTGAGTTGCGGCCTTCTGGAAGTCAGAGGTGTCAGGTGTCAGAGGCTTGGAAACTCCAAGCTCCAAAAAATGTCAGGTTCAGAACCTTCAAGATGCAGAATGTCAAAATCACAGAACCACAAATCTTTGCAAAGTTAGTCAAAATGTCAATACTTGCAAATGGCAGTCTTTGAGCTGCTCCGCCAGAAGCCTTGGACTTTGGGGACAGCAGAGCCCCCTGGGAGTCAGGGCCTTTGAGGCTCATGAGGGTTGGAAACTCAGAATAAGAGGCATTGTGGGCTGAGCTCCAGAGCCTGGCCAGCAGTCCTCAGAGGTGCCCTGTCCCACCCGCAGGGATCAACGTGGCCAGCCTGGAGTGGGTATCCAGGGAGCCAGCATTGCTCTGCACCTTCCCAAGCCCTGGTGCACCCAGGAAGGACAGGTCAGTGGGCAGGGCTGGGAAGGACCCTTGCCCTGCCATCCCTTCCCCTGACACCCTCTGTACCTCCAGCACCCTTTCAGCAGTGCCCCAAGGCTCCTACCCACTGCTGGCTAATGGTGTCTGCAAGTGGCCTGGATGTGAGAAGGTCTTCGAGGAGCCAGAGGATTTTCTCAAGTGAGTGGCTTGGGCCCATCCCAGTCCAGGGAGCCCTGGTTTGCTGAAGGTCTGGAGTGTCGATCTCAGCTCAGGCCTCATCCCAATAGGTAGTAAGACAAAAGACGTAAAAGCTGAGACTGGGTCCAAATCTGGGCTCCATCACCCACTGGCTTTGTAGCCTTGGGCAAGTTTCTTAGCTTCTCTGGGCCTCCATTTCCTCATATGTATAATGGAGCATAATAATAAAAGCACGTACTGTTATATACTTCCATTCTACAGACAAGGATACTGAGGCTGAAGAGGTTAAGTGACTTGATCAAGATCACCCAGTTCCTGAGTGACAGAGCTGAGATTTAAACCCAGGCAGCCAGGCTCCAGAATGTGTTCTCCTAATTGCTTTGCCCTGCTACCTTTTATGCCAACCTGCCAGCCTGATTCTATTGATCCCCAAAGTCCCAGCTCCTCTAGATGGCTGTTGCTGCCTACCCTCAACGCGCGCGCACACACACACACCCACCCACCCCGTTAGCAGCAACTCGGCGTGCGCCGGTCCTCTTCACAGCCGGGCCTTTGTGCAGGCTGTTCCCTCCACCCAAGGCCTGGCATGCAGTAGGTACCAAGTGGCATGTGTTGAAGGAATGACAGGTGTGAGAAGGAGATTGAGGTAGAGGAGAAGGAAGCTAAGGCTCTGAGGAGAGACCTCCCAAAGGGCCTAGGCCATCTCCACTTGGGACACTGAGCCAGGCCAGGCCCATCATGGTCACCTGCATGGAATCTTCCCCCTACCCAGGCACTGCCAGGCAGACCATCTCCTGGATGAGAAGGGCAGGGCACAGTGTCTCCTCCAAAGAGAGGTGGTACAGTCTCTGGAGCAGCAGGTAACTCCTTGGTGGGCAGTGGATGGGGGATGGAGGATGGGAGATGGCGGGTGAAACTTATGTGCACTCCACCCAGAAGCCAAGCTCACCCAGGGTGCAGTCTGGCCTAAAGAAAGGAAGAGGGTAGGGCACTCACAGGGAAGACCATAGCCTGGGGAAAGATGTGGCAGAGAAAGGCCAGGTGGAGGCCTCACTTCTGTGCCCGTCCTCACAGCTGGTGCTGGAGAAGGAGAAGCTGGGTGCTATGCAGGCCCACCTGGCTGGGAAGATGGCTGTGACCAAGGCCCCATCTGTGGTGAGCAACCCCAGGCCCATGTGTGGCAGACTTAGACTGCCGGGGAGCAGGGGAGGAGGCCCTGCAGGGTGCGGAGACCTAGCCTCACATGTAAGCCCTGGGATCTCTGGGCCCATTCCCAGCTCCAAACATGCCCAGACCTGGGAGTCTGTCCCCCTCCACTTACAAATCCTCTGACACCAAGACCCCAAAACATCGTGATCCTGAGTTTTCAAAGCAACAGCAAATAGCCAAATGCTTACTGAATGCAGACTGTGTACTGCTGGCAGGACCAGCTACGTAACTTGCAGGGCCCCTTGTTCAAATTCAAGACAGTGACCGCAGAGCATCAAACAAAGTTTGGGGTCCTGTGTGACCACACAGCTCATGCGCCCATGAAGCTGGCTCTGGGTGCCAGGCACTATTTTTGAGTACTTTGCTGGTGTTAACTTATTCAGTCCTTATGGTACCACTGTCATCTCCAGTCCACAGATGAGGAAAACTGAAGCCAGAAAGCTTTAGGTGACTTTGCAAAAGTCACAGTGGGGTGGTAAAGGAGCCTGATTCAACCCCAGCTCATGGCCCGAGCATTGGTGGCTACATAGTGTCCACACCCACACGCTCATAAATACTGCTCATGCTGCTTCATGAGATTCCACATCAGACTGGAATTGAGAAGAGGGTGCCCTAGCTTTTGAAGACATTGATTTCAAAATAAAGTGTAAAGTTAAGCTCTGGGTCACCAGCCTCTCCTGTCCCCCAGGCATCATCTGACAAAGCCTCCTGCTGCATCGTAGCAGCTGGCACCCAGGGCAGTGTCGTCCCAGCCTGGCCTGGCCCCCGGGAGGCCCCTGACAGCCTGTTTGCTGTGCGGAGGCACCTCTGGGGCAGCCATGGAAACAGCACATTCCCAGGTAAGAATGGTTCGTGCCCTACGCAGTGACCCTAAGCTCCTAACCCCAATTGGCGCTCGGGTGGCACAAAGCAAAGGAGCTCTGTACTGCCCTTCCCACCACCACCACCCCCACCCAGCCACCAACCTTTTGCATCTGCTTGCAAAAGCTTCTTCTCAGGATTTCCATGGCCTGAAAGCCTCCCCCACACACACACACTATGGTCTCAAATGTCTAATCCTAGCCCTGTCTCCCTTGGGGATTTGGGGCCATGCCTCAATCACTCTGGGCTTCAGCTACTCCATTCGGCCATTAGGGAGGGAACTAACTAAGTAATTCCTAATGACGCTCCTTTCCTCCCCTTGCCAAGGAAAATCGGGGTGGATTTGCCCAAGCTCACCAATCCCCTCCTCTCTGCCAGTCCTGGGCTGTGGGCTTAACAGGGACCAAAGCCCTTGAGTGTCATCCTGGGTCCACCACTTAACCAGTTACATCTGTTTGGTGTGCAGTTGACTTCACTTCTTTTAAACTTTGGGGAGAACCATTTCGGCAGTAGTGCAAATCATAAATAATACAACTTATGTCAGGTGCTCAGCAAACAGTGCCTGTGACCACGGCCACCAGTGCTGACAGAGGTTGCAGGCATGTACACTCACACTATAGAAGGAGGGCGAGACAGGGAGCTCAGAGGTCCTAGATGGGGCCTGATTCATCCACACCCTCTAACAGAGTTCTTCCACAACATGGACTACTTCAAGTTCCACAACATGCGGCCCCCTTTCACCTATGCCACCCTCATCCGCTGGGTAAGCAGGGCAGCTCAGGCCCAGGAGGAGGGGGAGAAGAAAGGAGTGGTGGGGGCCTGCCGCCCAAACTCCTCCCTCCCTCTGAGCACCCTCAGAGTGGGCTCCTGCATTAACCAACCCCAGCCCTGAGGAGCCCCAAGCCAGGCCTCAAATGTGATCCCCCATGCTGGCTTCACCCCAGACCTGTTCCTGAACCCAAGCCTAAACCACCATTCACATCATGCAAGACAAATTCTGACCCTAAACCCACCCTTTCCAGATGTCCACCTCAACCCCATACCTCTCTCCTGGCCCTATAAAATAGACTGAAAACTAACCCCATCTCTGCCCCTATAAAATAGCCTGAAAACCCCATCTCTGTCCCTTACCCTAAACCCACCCAAGTATTACTCCAACTCCTTCCCCGGCCTTTATGCCAACCCAACCCCATGTCTTTTCCCAGCCCCAGTGGAACCCGTATGTTAGCTAGACCCCATCCCTAAGCCTTCCCTGTAACACCCATGTGACCCTTAACCTCACCCCATCCCAACCTTTATCTCAGCCTCCCCAGTGCCTTCCCAGGACCTGCCCGAGCCCAGCCAGACCTTCATCCTAGCCCCACACCTAAGTCGTACATAGTGCCACACAGTCCCCCAACTCTGTCACTGAACTGAACCCTATCCTAGCCCCATCCTGACCCATAACCTCATTGCAGTTGTAACTGCTGACCCTTTAATCCCATTCCTAAATACAAACAGATCAGATTCCCTGACCCTCAGCCTCACTCCACTACTAACCCCACAATTAACCTCATTCTTGACCCAGAACCTAAGCACACCCCTGACATGTAAAATACTTGATAACTAGGCCCACCTCTGACTCCTGACCTAACGTCAAATGTCATCCCATCCCTCACCCCTAAACTCACCCCAGTACACCCCTAGCCTGACTTAACCAATTCCTTCCCTGACCCTTAACTCTGCCTGGCCCTTTTCCCCTTCCAAATTCTTCATTTAACCCATTCCTGACCTTTCATCTCCCCAAATCCTGAAACGTCACCCCCACAGAGAACCCCAACTCCAACTCCATCCCAGACCTTTAATCTCACTCCAGCCCTAATTCTGAGCAGGATCCCATTCCCAACCTCAACCCTGATCCTTCACCTTATCCCAATTTGACCACGCCCACATCCCATATTTAACCCTGTCCCCGACCCCACGCCTCATGCCACAGCTAACCTCACCCTTGAGCCCTCACCCCACAACTATCCGTGTCCCTGATCCTTCACCCTGCACCCTCTCTCTCCCTCTCATCCCCCTGTCCCCACAATTCCACTCCCACTTCAGACAGCCCAGCGTAGGCCACTGCCCCTCTCAGCCCTGACTTTGGGGGAGCACTCCCCTTACCCCCAACCCCCAACCTCTAGGCCATCCTGGAGGCTCCAGAGAAGCAGCGGACACTCAATGAGATCTACCACTGGTTCACACGCATGTTCGCCTTCTTCAGAAACCACCCTGCCACCTGGAAGGTGAGCCCCTCTGGAGGTGGCAGTGGCTAGGATGACCTAGAACACCACTGCAGCTCAGGAGCAGGCAGGGCTTGGGCTGGGCTTGTAGGCATGTTGGGAAGGAACAGGAGGTCAGTGGCTGGCGGGGGCTGCTGACCTTAGAGAATGACTGCCTGCCTGCTCCCCTGCTCCGCCCCCGGCCTGCTGGTTGGTCCCTCTTCCACAGAATGCCATCCGCCACAACCTGAGCCTGCACAAGTGCTTTGTGCGGGTGGAGAGTGAGAAAGGAGCTGTGTGGACCGTGGATGAGTTTGAATTTCGCAAGAAAAGAAGCCAAAGGCCCAGCAGGTGCTCCAACCCTACACCCGGCCCCTGACCTCAAACCCAAGGAAAGAAGGACGGACGGATAGGGGCCAAAATGGGGGAGCAGAGGTGGCGGGGGAAGGGATGGCAGGCCTTGGATGTGCCCACAGGAACCAAGAAGTGAGTTGCCCACTCACTGTCTTGCCCACCAGGGCCCATGCTCCCCAGCTGGCTGCCCTCCTGGATCACATCTTCTGCCTCAAGGCTATTCAGAGGGCCCCAGCCCCCCAAGACAGGCTCTCCAGTCAAATGGAGCCTTCACAACCACCCATACACAACACACAGCCTGCCTCAGCCACCCTCACAGACAACCCCGGGGCTGGAAAAGCCACACACTCACAATCCTGTTCCTTGGACTCAACACAAACCCCAAAGCACAAAGAGCCTGCTTTGGTCCACTCAAATGACCTCCAAGCTGCATAGTCACAGTCACACACAGTCACATACAAGCACGGTCCTGTCAGCTCACATACCCTAAAGCATGCACCCACAGCCAGCCTCGGGGCCCACAGGTACAGTGTCATACAAGGTGTGTCCACACCCCTCACACTTCTATCCTTGGGATTTCGGGTCCCAGAAAGCCACACAGACACATAACCGGTCACGCATGGTTGCATGCAGCTCCTGACACATACACTCGGTCACAAACACAGCCTGTTAGAACTCACCTGCGTATCGCACGTGTGCACACACACACAGCTCCCTGTGGGTCTCCCAAGTCCTGTGCAGACACACACTGACTTGCCAAAACACACCGTGTGTCTCACCTGCCACTCACCACACTCTCCCCTGCCCTGAACCCTGATCCATGGCTTCACCGAGATTGCAGAAGAGGCCCTCATTTATTTGGGATCCAAGGCCCCCAACCCCTAATACCCTCCCCAATAAACTGCAGCCAAGCTCCCACATGCTGGACGATCGCCCCAGATAAGGGTTCGGGTCTGGTGGGCGGGAGTCTGGGTCCAAGGCAGCAGCGGGAGGAACTGGACAGCCGAGGGAATAGCTAGGGTGAGTGGCTGGCCACCACCTCCAGCACCCCAAACCTCTGCCTAAGGCTGGGGAGAGCCCTCTGCTGAGTGCTTCTCAGGCCTCCCGGACCCGGCCCAGGAGGCCAGTGTTCTCCTGGCGGAGGGCTCGGTAGTCCTCACGGATCTTCTCCAAGTTGCTGAGTGTCTTCTTGCCCATCTCTGTCTCGATCTAAGGCAACATGAGCAAACACCCCCTCAGCACGCAGGGCCTCTTTCCCAGCTCCTGCTCGCCACCTCTTCCATTATGGCCACTCTGGGCCCCTCCCACCCACTGCCAGGCCTTTGCACATGGCTTTCCCTCCACCTAAAGCATCCTTCACCACATGGCAGGATTCCCCACCACATCATCAAGCTAAAGCCTCTGTCAATAGGCTTGGGAGGCAGACATGAGGAAGATGGGGCTCAGAGTAGGCCACTGGACTGGCCCAGGTCACACGCACAAGCACTGAAGGGCAGGGCTGAGCTGTGCTTGGTTCCACAGCCTCTCCACATAAACCGAGGAGCTGTACCCTGGCCTGCCGTGGTTCTCCCTCCCACCCCCAGGCCTCACCTGCTCCTCCAGGTCTCGAACCTCCCGCATGATAGTGCCTGTGTCCTCGATGGTCTGGATGAGCTGGCTGCAGTTCTGTGGACAGCAGGAGCAGAAGGCTTGCACCCAGCCCTGCCCCTCCCCAGCCAGCCCCCAGTCATGCTTCTCCCCTCACCTCGTGCAGGGCAGCTAAGTACTTGTAGGCTTTCCGAACAGCATCATCCTTCTTGGCATCCTGACCAGACAGAGACCTTGAAGGTATCAGTGGGCTGCCCCCATCCCACCACCTCCACCTCCACGCCCCAGTAAGGCCACCCTCTTCCATCCCCCCACTTCACACCACATGGAGCAAAGCCAGGCCCAAGTATCAGCGCCCCTGCCAGGCTCAAGCAAGGTGCGGGCCCAAGCCGGCCGGTGAACAGGTAGACAGGTGAGCAGGTGGGCAGGCCACAGCCCAGCCCCACCACACCCCCCACCCTCAGCCCAGCCTGCCCCACACCTTGAACACGAGCTCATCCGTCACTGCAAACGTCCGGTCCAGCTTCCCAGAGAGGGAGTTGATTTCCTTCTGAAGTTCCTTCGTGTCAGACAAGATCTGGCAGACACCAGATGTGCTGTGAGCCCACGTCTGGAGCAGTGGGGCTGGCCAGCTGACATACTCATGTGCATGCACTCCCATCCAGACAGGGTCTGTGTCACTCTGTCAGGGGGCTGGGGGGGACTGTGGGTGACTGTTCTGGGCCAGGGTGTGGCTAGACAGCTCTGCCTATCAAAGGGTGTGAGGTCCCTGTGTGGCCACGCTACGCATGTCTGCCCATATGACCCACCCTCCACAGCCACAGCAACGCACTTTAGTGATCTCTTCCTTCTGCTTCCGGATGTTGCCCACAATTTCCAGGATGCGCTGGGTATAGGCCAGCCGGGACACATCTCTGGGCAGAGTCTCCAGCTCTGACACCTAGGCAGGGACATAGCAGGCACTCCCCAGGACCCGCACCTCACCCATCCGAGTTGCCCAGGACCCCCACATGGGCCTTACCAGCTGCTTATAGACCTCCTCCTTTCTGCGGGCCTCTTCAGCAGCTGCCCAAACACTCTGGTGCAGCTCCTGGATCTCTGCCAGCCGTCGAGAAGATTCCAGCTGCCAGGAGCCCATGGGCAGAGGGCAGTGAGCAGAGCACAGGATGGCCCCCTAGGGGGGGACTGAACCTGCCCC
Source organism: Galeopterus variegatus (assembly GCF_000696425.1). NCBI lineage: Eukaryota > Metazoa > Chordata > Mammalia > Dermoptera > Cynocephalidae > Galeopterus > Galeopterus variegatus. The sequence goes on from NW_007730368.1 coordinate 48,501, forward strand.
ACCCATGGCCCAGGACCACACCACCTACCTCTCTGCAATCCTGGAGCTTCCGGAGGTGGCGGTACTCAGCAAGGAGAGGGACCCGGTGCTTCTCCCACTGACCTGCCAAGTGGATAAGCCGCTGGGCACTACTCTCCACCACGAGCTGGCAGGGGGTTGGGGAAACACATGTCACACAGGCTGGGCCCTTCCAAAGCCCCCCGCCCTACCCCAGCCAAGTCCCACCTGCAGCTTGGTGAGGTTGGTGGCCCCATCAGGCAGCAGCTCCACCGCCCTGCTCTTCAGGCGCAGGGCCTGCTCGCGCTCCACCGTGCTGAGCTCACACTGCCGACATTCAGTCTCCACCTGGCACACCGTCATCCCCTCTGCCAGTCACATACCTCAGCCCCTCACTTCCCAGCAATCCCCCACAGACAACAACATACCCCTGTAGTCCCTCCAGGCCTCTCTGAGCCCTCTAGCTGCATGCTGATCAGCCCAGGAGCCCTGAGGAGCCCCACAGTCCCTGCCCATACAGAAAGCTGCCTGCAATCCCTCTCTCACACACACACACACCCCACAGAGGCTCAAAGCCACATACAAGGCCGGACTGATGCCCACAGGCACCTCTAACCTCTGCAGGTCCTCCAAGACCCCGACCCCACATGCCCTCCCCACTCCACCAATTTTCCTGAACCCTCAGGTGCCCCAAAGATCCCCACTGTCCCCCACAAATCCTTCTGACATCTGTAGACCTCTACAGAGCACTTCTCAGTCCTCTCAAGTCCCTCAAAGCCCTCGAGGCCCTCCTACCAGCCTGGCCCGCCCCAGTACCTCTCCTGCCCCTCACCTGCACAAGGCTCATTCCCAGCGTCTTCATGTCAGCCTCAACCTCTTCAATGCTGCAGTTCACTCCCTCCAGCTGCTCCTGAAGGGACTCTAGCTCCTGTTCTTGAGCTGCCCATGTGTCCTGGGAGGCACAGGCCAGTTGGGGTCAGAATGTCAGGCCCAGCAGACAGGCAAGGGCCCAGGACACCCCCCAGTGCTCTGCTCACCTGTTCAGGCTGCCGGGAGGTGGCCAGCACATCTGACACCTGGGCTACCGGGGCCTGGGGCTCCTAGGGGAGTGAGGAGGGACATCCTGGCTGTCAGAGAAGGCCCTGCCCCTAGTGGCCCACCTCAACCCCCCCAAGAACCCCCCAGTGCTGTACCCATGCCCACTCAACTGCTGCCAGCTGTCAGACTGTGACTATATGAGGGTAAAGGCACTATCTGTGACTTCAGACCAGTATTTGCTCATGAAGAACCATCCCTGACCCTGACACAGCTCCTACCCACCTGCCCACCTGTCAAGCCTCAAATGCCCATGAGAAGGATGGGAGCCCCTTGGGGTGAGTACCCCAGGAGAGAAGACATGCTCAGAGGAAACTGCCTGGGTGAAGTGGGGTTTGCACCAAGACCACTCCTACACCCTTACATGGTTCCCACCTAGCTACCCTTTCTCCACGGAAGTCCCTCAGAAGCTAGGTACCCAGTCCCACTGAGGAGAGGGCCCACCCTGTGGGAATGCAGGAACCTGGCTGGATAAAGGTGCGGCGTTCACACATAAAGCAACCCTCCGAGCCTGCTACCCCATGTCCATGCGGGCCCACCCACCACGTGGAAGGTGAACTTCTTTGAATGAGTGAAGCGGGAGCCCTTAGAAGCACCAGTCCTGGCCCCAGAACCCCAGGCCTGTAGCATCTCTCCCAGGTCTCGGGCTTGTGTGGGGGCTCCAAGTGGGCCCCAGCTTTGGCGAAGATGCTCAGCCAGGTGCTTCTGTAGTCGCTGCCGCTGAGCCTGAATCTCCTCCTGGGAAGAGAAGGCAGGGGAAACAGGAGGGGATGGAGGCCACCCTGGCACCCAAGGCCTGGCCTCCTCCCGGGCCACCTGATGAGGTGCTGCAGACAAGTCCCATCCACCCTCCAGCCTTCCTCCTGAGGTGGGCCCCTGACCTACTCTCCTCCTCCACTGGCCTGGGATCTCCCAGGATGGGGTCTCCTCTTCCACACAGCCACACCCCTCTCCACCCACTCACTCCCCATACTGGGAAGGACGTGGGAAGAGAGAGAAGTAAGCCTACAGCCCCCAAATCAGACAGAGACACAAAAAGGGTATGTGGGAACAGAGCAGAGACAGAGAATCAAAGGTGCCAGGCAAAGAAGGGGACAGAGTCAGAGAGAGGGGCAAGAGAGAAACAAGAACACAGTTTCCCGACAAGTGGAGAGATCTGATTGTGAACTTGTGTTAGATGGTGTTAAGAGATCACGGCTCATTTTGTTAGGTGTGAAAATGGCCCAATGCTTATGTTAAAAAATGAATGTCCTTATGAGTGAAGAAATGTAGTTATAAGTACTAAGAATTTAAATGACATGATGTCTGGGATTTGCTTTAAAATAACACAGAAAAAAAAAGTCAACGGAGAATAGGTGAAGAAAGATTGGCAAAACGGTGTGTATGGTTTATTAGAATATTCTCTCTACTTTTATGTTTAAAAATTCCTGTAAGTTTTAAAAACAGACAGAGGTGGTTGGGGGACAATTGGGTGGGAACACAGGGTATAAAAGCAATTTCTAGTAATTTGTATCTCATGAATATTCATAAATGAATAAATAAATAAAAACAGAGATCAAGATGGAACAAATGGTAGCCAGGGAGGTGGGGACAGAAAGAGACAGACACAGACAGAGGAAGACAGAGTGGGGGAGGGGACAGATACAGAGGCCGACAGAGCAGGAGAGACATGCGGTACAGAAATAAGAAGAGGGGCAGCAAAGCCACAGAATGAGAAAGACAATGACAGGAAGAGACAGCACAGAAATCTAGAGACAGAAAAAATGAGCATCAGTGACAGCTTCAGAGACAGAGAAAAGACAAAGTGGGGAAAGCAGAAGTGCAGAGGACCAGTGGGTGACAAAGAGGAGCAGCAGCGTGCAGGCGCCTGGACGGCAGGTCGGCTGTACCTGGGGTGGGAGGCGGGGTGTCCGGCGCAGCCAGTCCTCATCCCCTGGGCGCTCCAGGCCCGTATGCTGGCACAGCTGGATGGCATGGTGTTCGAGGAGTGAGGCCACCCTTCCAGCACGCTGGGGCACCTGGGAGGGGGCTGGTAGCAGCAGGGGACTCACCTGGAACGCCCGTGCCTCTGGAGGCAGGAATAGAGTCAGCCAGCCCTCTCGTGTGGCAACACGGTCAGCTCACCCCCACCCTCCTCCCTAGCCCTCTGATAGCCTCATCCTCACCTCCTCTGGAACTCAACTCAGGCACGACCAGCCTGCTGGCATGGAAAGGCTTCTGGAAGGCTGAACCCTGGTGGGAGAGCAGAGTCAGAGCCTCAGATGAAGTGTGATGGGGGTCACCAGCAGGAGGGGGCCAAAAACCTGAGCACCCAGATGGGGCAAGGAAGGCAACGTGGGACAAGAGAAGATCAACAGGAGTCTGGGGGGGGAGTCCCACCTGGAGGTGCTGCACCTTGGGAGTGCGAAGGAGGGGCGGAACCCAGGGCAGGGCCAGCTGGTCCCTTATTTGGCTCCCAATGGCCCGGAGGAGAATGGCTGAGTCCCCTTTAGAGGGAGAGGAAGGAGTGTTATTTAGGTGACAAGGTCGCAAATCCAGAAGTGTATACTCTAGGAAACCAGCCACTGCTCCTGATGCCCTATCCAGAGACGTATCTATCAAGCTATCATTCTCACACTCAGTCATTCAACAAACACTTGCTGAGCACCCACTATGTACCTGTCACTGTACTAGACACTAGGGCTATCCAGGGAACAAACTAATGAAGGTCTCTGCCCCATGGAACCGGCAAGCTAGTGGAGGAGCGAGATCATGGACAGGATCACAAGTACGATCCAGACCACAGTCAGGTAGTGAGCAGGCAAGGGGGAGGACTGTGGAGAGGAGGCTATAATTTTACACAAGGCAGTCAAAGGAAGGCCTCCCTGAGGTGACATCTGAATAGAAACCTCAAAGAGGTAAGGAGAGTAAGCCAGGAGGATATCTGGGGGAAGAATAACCCAGCGATACAAAGGCCCTGGGGCTGGCATGTGCCTGGCGTGTTTCAGGAGCATCAGGAGGCCTGTGAGGTTCAAGTGGAGTGAGCAAGAGAGAGGCCCCTCCCAGCACCACCTCACCACCAGGGTCAGCCCAGCCCCCAGCCCCCTGCCCTGCATCCCCTCCCTGACCCCCAATCCTCCCACGTAGCTCTCCCAAAGAGACATACCCCCCACCCCTATCCATCAACCTTTTCGCCACCTCCAACTCTCAGTCCCTACACCCCCCAGGAACATGCTCCTCTCCCCTCACCGCCCCCCCCACCACGCCCCAGTCACCTCATACCTGCAGGCTGGTCTGCATCCTCAGAGGCATCAGGGGGCAGACGCTCAGCCAAGAAGAGAAGCAGGTCCCGGAGGTCAGGCTCACTGGGGTAGAGGAAGTTCTGATAGCCAAGCTCCAAGGGATAGCCTAGGTCCTGGAGGTTGGGAAGAGGACCTCATAAGCTAGGCAGGGAAGATCCTCCTGCCCTGGGAGCCCTGGGCCTGGGCCACAAACGCTCCCACTCTCTCACTAACCACCACCCTCCGAACATCCCCCTGGATACCCAAGGTCTCCAGGGCTCTGGGGGGAGCCACAGAATGATTATAGTCAATGCTACAGACAGCTAGAAATAAGATTAAAGCTCTGGCCTTTCTAACTATGACTCAAAATCCAGAGGCCATAAAAGCGAAGATGGGTATTTCTGAATAGAACTAAAAAATTTAAAGAAAAATATAATAAACAAAGTCAAAAGAGTAATGACAAATTGGGAAGAAATATTTGGAGTCCATATCATAAGCAAAGAGTGAATCTACCTATTACATAAAGAGTACCTAAAAATAAACAGGCAAAAAAGACCAGCAACACAATAGCTCAGGGTAAAAGGACTCAAGAGAGTTCTGAATGGGGACTGGGAAACAGGCCAGGAGAGAAAGAAAGCCTGTTTTTGAGAGTTGCTGTTGGTCTGGAGCTACAAGGACTCTGAAAGTAGACTTCCTGGATTCAAACCCAAGCTTTGCCTCTTACAAACTGTGTGACCTCAGGCAAATCATTTAACCTCTCTGTGCTTTACTTTCTTCATCTGAAAAAAGAGATACCAACAGTATCTACCTCAGAAGGTTGTCATGAGAATTAAATGAGTTAACACCATGTTACCACAGTGCCTGGCACAGAATACTCACTCAAAAATCATTATTATATACATACGTGTGTACTGGGTCACAATGTAAGATATATTTTATTTTGGAGGGTCATGGTCAAAAAAGTGTGAAAACCACTGGCTTTTAAGCTACTTTACTTTGGTTTTTTTCTGACATCTATGATCAAAGAGTTGTGACAGATACAGAAACTCATACCAGGAGTGGGGTGTGTGCAGTGACAAATGCCAAAATATGGAAGTGGCTGAGGGCAGAAACTGGTGCCAGGAGCAGGGCACATGAAGAGGAAGACACCAGAATGCAGGCTGGGCCAATCAGAGTACACAGTGATTAGTTCGGGAGTGTGCATGTGACCCAAGCAGGGCCTTTTCTCGAACTGATAAATGGATACTAAAGGGGGAAAAAAATCTTGGCGCTAAACTTAAAATGTGGAAGACAGGGGCAGCCCAAGTGCAAAGTGGATCAACTTATTTAATCCTCATGACAACCCTACATCTCCAGTTCACAAATAAGAAAACTGAGACCCAGAAGGGTTAGAGTCACACAACAAGTGGTAGAGCTAGGTAGGGTCTGAACTACTCAAGCAGTCTGACCACAGAGCCAGCAGTCTTAACCACTAATGAACTCTAAGCCACAAGGGAAGGTGGCAGAGAGGAAAGGCAAGAGTTTCAACGGAGCATGGTTACTTTGTGAAGGAGGAAGGAAGAGGATGTGTGTGTAGGAAGGAGGGCACTCACCATGCAGGCCTGAGCCAGGCTCATGGCCAGACGGAACCGGGCAGACATGGCAACAGGCAGCAGGGGGCTGAGGCCAGAGCCCACCGCAGGGTTGATCACCCGCAGGCAGCGAACCACAGCCTCTACAACCAGGTCTGTGGTGAAGGCTCGCAGGCTCTGCACATCTGGAGGAACTGCCCTGAAGAAGAAAGGGGCAGGATCGATGGGGATGGGGGAAGTAGTCAGCAAACAGGCCATGCAGCCTTCTGGAAGCCCTAATGCTGGGGTTGGGAGGGGAAGGATGCCCACAGTCCAAACAGATCCTGGGTGCTGATGACTGTGACTCCCACTTGGCAAATTAAGAACTAGGGAAATCCTCAGGTCCTAAGACCTTGGTGTAAGGGAATGGTATTGGAAAGGACCTGAGCTCAGAAAACCTCAAATTTCCCCTATGCTTAAAAGCCTCAAACTTCTGGGGTCTGGGAATGTGCAGGGCCCCAGGTGGCATGGTCTCTGGGTTTCTGGGTCCCCAGATATTATGTTCTCTGCATGTCAGGGACCCCTATATTTTCAGCTGTGAGGGTTTTGAGAAGACTAGATGTTGGGAGGCTGAGGTTTTCAGGAGTTCCAAATGTCAGGGTCCCTGGGTGTCAAGACCCCTGGATATCAAGACCTTCTATTGTCAAGAAAAACAAAAATCAGACTCCCTAGATGTTGGCATTCTGGGTTTTTATGACTCTCAAATGGAGGAGTACTTGTGTGTCACGGCAACCAAGTGCTCATGTCACCAGATTTTAGGGTCCTGGGGTTTTAAGTTCCCTGGTTCTCAGGGCACAGGTGTCTTAAGGTCTCCAGATATCAGGGTCCCAGGGTATTGATGTCAAGATCCACAGATTTCAGGGCCCCAGATCTTGAGATTCCAAGGTTGTAAGGTTTCAGGGTGTCTGAGTCCTCGAGGTTTGGGTTTACCAAATGTCGGGGTCAAAGGGTTTGGGAGGCCCCTGATATATGGGTGTGTGTGTGTGTGCGCGTGCGCGCGCGTGCGTGTCGGTGTCTGTGTGTGTAAGGGGGTGGGGGTCTTAGGGTCCTGGAAGTTGGAGCCCTGAATGTCAAGGTCCCGGGTTTTAAGGTTCCCGGGTAACCGGATCCTAGGTTTTGGAATCCCGGATGTGGGAATTTGGGAGTGATTGGGGGTTGTGTCCTTACGTGCCGGCCTGGCGCAGAGAATGGATGAGGATTCGGTCCGCTTCCTCCATGGTGGAGTCGTGTTGGAGTCGGGGGCCGGGTCCGAGAAAGTGCAGCGCAGCTGTTGAAACCCCGCTCCGTGTTCTCAGTCCACGGAGTGTCACGGGTCGCGCGGTGAAAGCTGGAAGGTGTAGTTCGGTGAGCGAGCGCGGGGCACGCCGGATGGCGGGAGGCCTGGTTTGAGTGTGCGCGCGCAGGCTTGAGTGCGCAATGTCTGCTGGGAGTTGTAGTTCTTCTACCTGCGCAGTAGGCTCTTCCAAGGAGAAAAGAAACATTGTGTGTGTGTGTGTGTGTGTGTGTGTGTGTGTGCGTGCGTGTGTTCGTGTTGTGTGTGTGTAGGGGAGGGGCGGGATAGAGAGGGCCTTCTTCATTCATTTAAGGGCGCATTCATCTTCTAGCTGTAAAAGTGTGCAAGTTAAGGTCAGGGGGTTTTAGACAAAGCGACTGCTTCTGTGTGTCTCAGTTTCCTCATCTGTAAAATGGGGTTATTGGTAGTACCTGCGTCGTAGGATTAAAACAATTAATTTATGTAAAGCACGTTGTACTATGTGCCTGACACATAGTGCATATAGTAAATAGTAAATCACGTGTACATATATAGAGTTCCGTTTCTGAACTCTATTCTCTTCTTAATTATTGTAGCTTTATAACAAGGCTTGATATCAGATATGGCAAATCCTCCCATCTTGTTCTTTTTTCAAAGGATTTTGGCTTTGCTGGGTCCTTTGCACATCGATATACATTTTTTTCTTTAACTTATTCACTTATTTTTAATTGACACATAATTGTACATAACTGTACCCCATAGGGTACAGTGTGATGTTTCAATACGTGCATACAATGTGTAATAATCAAATTAGAGTAGTTGGCGTATCCATCACCTCAGATTTATCATTTCTTTGTGTTGAGAACATTCAAAATCCTTACTTCTTGGGGCCGGCCCGTGGCTCACTCGGGAGAGTGCGGTGCTGATAACACCAAGGCCCCGGGTTCGGATCCCATATAGGGATGGCCAGTTCGCTCACTGGCTGAGCGTGGTGCTGACAACACCAAGCCAAGGGTTAAGATCCCCTTACCGGTCTTTAAAAAAAAAAAAAAAAAAAAAAAAT
>NW_007730368.1:57042-57819 GCF_000696425.1 Galeopterus variegatus
CGGTTTTTTAAAAAAAAAAAAAAAAAAAAAAAATCCTTACTTCTTGCTATTTTGTTTTTTTAAACTTCAATTTTCTGGGGGGTAGGGGGTGTTGGCAGCTGGTCAGTACAGGGATCAAACCCTGGACCTTGGTGTTATCAGCACCAGGTGCTAACCAGTTGAGCTAACCAGCCAGCCCTCTTCTTGCTATTTTTAAATATACAATATATTTCTCTCACCACTTATAAAAATCAACTCAAAATTGGTTAAAGACTTAAATTTAAGACCTGAAACTATAAAAATACTAAAAGAAAACATAGGGAAATGCTTCACGATATTAGTCTGGGCAAAGAATTTAGTGCATAAGACCTCAAAGGCACAAGCAACAAAATGATATACATTTTAGAATCAGCTTGTCATTAATAATAATATATCGATATTGGTTCATAATTTTTTTTTTAAAGATGACCAGTAAGTGGATCTTAACCCTTGACTTGGTGATGTCAGCACCACGCTCTCCCAAGTGAGCCACGGGCCGGCCCTTGGTTCATAATTTTAACATATGTACCACACTAATGTAACATGTCAATAAAAGTAGAAACTACATGAGTGGGGGGAGGGAATGGGAAGTATCTGTACTTTCTGCTCAATTTCTCTATAAAAAAACTTCTATAAAAACAGTCCATTGGGGCCGGCCCGTGGCTCACTCGGGAGAGTGCGGTGCTGATAACACCAAGGCCCCGGGTTCGGATCCCATATAGGGATGGCCGGTTCGCTCACTGGCTGAGCGTGGTGCTG
>NW_007730368.1:58340-65534 GCF_000696425.1 Galeopterus variegatus
CTTTTAAAAAAAAAAAAAAAAAAAGTCCATTACTAAGGGGGGAAAAAAGGAATCAGTTGGTCAAATTCCACAGAAAAGTCTTTTGAGATTTTGTTTGAAATTGCATTGAATCTCTAGGTCGCTTTGAAAGGAATTGACATTTTCACAATGTTGACTATTTCAATCAATAAACATTATATATTTCTCCATTTATGTAGGTCCCCGTTAATATTTGATAATATTTTATCTTTTTTCTATGGAGATATTGCATATATATTACATTAGGTCTTTCCTACATACTTCAAATTTCAGGTACTATTGGAAAATAATATCATTTTTTCTTATTCTAGCTCCCGACTGTTTGATGTGACTATACAAGTGTACTTCAAAAAGTTCATGGAAAGATTTATATTATCTTTCAATTCTATTTTTCCACAAACTTTTTGAAGTACCTTCGTATATTTAATCAGCGCCTTTTCTGTTGCCAGGTTCTGGCCCATGAATGTTCCATTTGCACCTCTGTTCACCCTCCCATCCAACCTGTTATCGCTCCGCCCTGTGACCTTAATCCCTCTAAAGCTGGGGAAAGGAAGGGGGGCTGTGTGCAGATGGCCCTTCAATCTCGAAAGGAGGATGTCGGAATCTGAAGGCGGGAAAGGTGAGAGCAGCCTTCCACCCCTACAGACCCTTGGAGCAAGCCTGGGCTCTGCTCCACCCTCAGCCCCTCTGACCCACCCACTGCCCACCCAGACCCCATCCCCAGAGAGCCTCCGGGACCGGAAAGGAATCACATTTCCCTGTTCCCATCCCGGCCAGTGCAAACACAGCCTCTCCACTACCCAAGCCCTGATGCTCAGCCTGACCCAGGTACAGCCCCCAGCCTCCCAGCCCCAACCACAGCCTTAATTCTCAAATGAAACCTCACCTCAATCCTGGCCCTGACCCCTATCCAAGCACCCACCTTAACTCTAAGTCCATAGCCAGCACCAGATTGAATCCTAGCACAAACCCCACCAACCAAAAGGCAAACCCCTGTTATAGTCCAAACCCCAACTTGGATACCATGAGCTCTAAAATCACCTAACCTTAACCTCAACCCCTGGACATTAATACTGTCCATGAGTGCAGTCTCTTCCTTTCCAGAAAGAGCACAGACCCTTTAAGAGAGAGAAAGAGGCAGAGACAGAGACAGAGAAACACATAACTTCATGTTGGTAGTAAGCCATGAGGGCTCTGGAGTCAGGCTGCCTGGTTTGACCTCTAGTTCAGCCAGTTCCTCAAGTCACAACCTTTTTGCCTCAATTTCTTCATCTGCAAAATGGGAATACTATGTGTCAGGCATTCTTCTGAGTGTTGAATTCATTTAATCCTCACATCACCCCTAAAATGTAGATACTCTTATTATCATCCCCATTACACAGATAAGGAAATTGAGGGTTAGAGAAATTATATAATTTGCCCAAGGCAACACACAGCTACCAAGTGGTAGAGTCAGGATTTAAACTCAGAGAGCTTGTTTCCTCCAAAGCTGAGGATCTTAACCAAGCCAACCTACTGCCCCTCCGGCGCTGAAACAAGGCCATGGGAATGGGGAATGGCCTTAGCTGAAAACCCCAATGCAAAACTCAAATTCCACTCACTCAAAACTCAACTTCAACCCTAACCTTGATCCTAATTCCAATCCCAACTCATTCAAATACCCAGTCCTAACCCTAAATCAAATCTCAACCACACTCCACTCGCACCTATATTTAAACCCAACCCCACCCTAACCCCAAATCCACAACTCAAATTTAACCTTAAATTTGCCTCCAGCTATAAACTTAATCCCACCCCATAGCAATTTAAACTGTACCCCAAGTCTAACACCAAACCCTATTTTACTTGAAGATGTAATCTCACCTTCACTCCTCTATAAACTCTCACTCTATCCACAATCTTCATCCCAACACTAACTCATCTCCCAATTCTTAAACCGGGTACCCCCAACTCTCCCTAATTTTACATGCTCTTCTCTCCTTCCTTCAAACAGAGGGATGGGGTGAGATAGGAGGCAGCCATGATTTCACCAATACCCTGTCCCTCTCTGACTCGGTTTCTCCACAGACACCACCCCAGAGCCCAGTCCAGCCAATGGGGCAGCCCCTGGTCCTGAATGGGGACTGTGCCCTGGGCCCCCAGCCATGGGGGGTGAAATCAATGGGGCATCAGGCCTAGGAACCCCTAGGCGAAGGACCCAGCACAGCAAGCACAAGATGGTGACAGTGGCCAGTGCCCAGAGGTCACCCCGGGCGCTATTCTGCCTCACCCTGGCCAATCCCCTGAGGAGGTCCTGCATCAGCATCGTGGAGTGGAAGCATCCTGGAAGGCCAGCAGCAGGGTTCAGGGGTAAGGGTCATCAGGGTACCAAGAAGCAAGGACTGGGTCAGGGCTGGAATGGAGGAGGGCTGAGGTCATAAGGGACCAAGGGTCAGGAACTGGATTAAAGGGGGAATTCAGAAAGGCAAAAGTCACTAGAGGGTCAAGAGTCAAGGACTGAATCACACAAAGAGTTAGGGATGATTAAGGTTTCCAGGAGCGTCAAAGTCAAAGCCTTGGTTGAGGCAGGGACTGAAAATGTCAGGACATTGGAGTCAAGGGTCAGCACTGGGTGGGGAGGGCCGCAAGAGAGTGTGGGGGTTCCGAGGCCGCCCTGCTTGGGGTCCTTGACTGTGTCCACCTGAGGCCCTTTGACATCCTCATCCTGCTTACCATCTTTGCCAACTGTGTGGCCCTGGGTGTCTACATCCCCTTTCCTGAGGATGACTCCAACACTGCCAACCACAACCTGGTAAGGCCTGCCCCGCCCCACCCCGTCCCCAGCCAGCTACCTGCCCCATTAGAGCCACATCTGAAGCCTTCCAGCCAGGCACCTCCCCTCCCTGACCCAGATGGCCCATCTCTGACCAGCCCCACCGTCAGTCACGGCTATGTTCCCCTTCTCCCACCCCCACCCCCAGTCAAACCCCGCCCTCAAATAACTCCCGAACTTCCCACCCCGCCCCCGGCTCCGCCCCCAGGAGCAGGTGGAGTATGTATTCCTGGTGATTTTCACTGTGGAGACTGTGCTGAAGATCGTGGCTTACGGGCTGGTGCTCCACCCCAGCGCTTACATCCGCAATGGCTGGAACCTACTTGACTTCATCATTGTCGTGGTCGGGTGCGCGCCTGCGGGGGGCATCCACCCTAAGTTCGCCTTCCTACCGCGCTGAATTCCGGGCTCAGGGAAGTGACTGCTTCAGACCGCCCCCATTCGGCAGCCAAAAATCGGGAATCTTTAACATATTTAAAACCCATCTGTATTTCCAGTTACAGGAATTTGTGCTTTTCTGAGAAGGGAGGGGGGAAGGGGGTTCCCAAGGCCTGACCCTTCCCCGTCCCCTGTTCCCCCATCAGGCTGTTCAGCGTGCTGCTGGAGCAGGGCCCCGGACGACCCGGCGACTCCCCGCATACGGGGGGGAAGCCGGGGGGCTTCGATGTGAAGGCGTTGCGGGCGTTTCGGGTGCTGCGGCCACTGAGGCTGGTGTCTGGGGTCCCCAGTGAGTGGCATGCCCCCGAGGGTTGGAGGTGGGGTGGGTGTGGGGCTGATCTGATCCCACCCTATTTTGCCCGCCCCTCCCTCCCCGCAGGCCTGCACATAGTGCTCAATTCCATCATGAAGGCGCTGGTGCCGCTGCTGCACATCGCGCTGCTCGTGCTCTTCGTCATCATCATTTACGCCATCATCGGACTCGAGCTGTTCCTAGGACGCATGCACAAGACTTGCTACTTTCTGGGATCTGGTCAGCCAACCCACCCCTCCCGGGACAAGACACACCCCCCACTCCTATATTCAGGACTCCGCCCTAAGTCCAGTCTTGCTAATAGCTCCACCCATATCACGGGACTGCAACCACACGCCGAGGTCCTGCTCTGCACTTAAGACTCCACCCTCTCAGTTGGTTACAGCCTGGTGCTGATAACACCAAGGTCCAGGGTTCATTCCCTGTACCGGCCAGCCGCCAAAAATTAAAAAAAAAAAAAAAAGACTTCATCCTCCACGACTGGGCCCATATACTCAGGCCCTTCATCAGGACCCCAGGCCAAGCCTTGTCCCCACCCTCTTTTCAAGAGACCCGCCCAAGTTCACAAGACTTCTCCCCAGGATTTACAGTCTCGTTACCCAGGTGCCTGTTGCTGGGACTCACAGCTTCCCAGTGGTTCAGAATACGGACTTCCCAGTGTTCGGCCCTAGAGGCAGGGCTGGGGGTGCCCTTGCTTAGAAAAATCTAGAACCCTGAGTAGAACTTCCTAGGTGGCCAGGGCTCCAGGGCGGCAGCGACCACAAGTGGTCGTACTTCAAAGTCCTGAGCTCTAGTCTTCCCGCAGATGTGGAGGCGGAGGAGGACCCATCGCCCTGTGCGTCGTCCGGCTCCGGGCGAGCGTGCACGCTGAACCAGACCGAGTGCCGCGGCCGCTGGCCAGGGCCCAACGGTGGCATCACCAACTTCGACAACTTCTTCTTCGCAATGCTGACAGTCTTCCAGTGTGTCACCATGGAAGGCTGGACCGACGTGCTCTACTGGGTGAGGTGGACAGTAGGCACACAGCTGTGAGGCTGCACCTGTCCTTCCTCCCTGTGCTCAGGCGGAGTGTCCGCATACCCTGACAGATACATGCCCTCTCTCTCCCCAGATGCAGGATGCTATGGGGTATGAGCTCCCCTGGGTGTACTTCGTGAGCCTCGTCATCTTTGGGTCCTTCTTCGTCCTCAACCTTGTGCTTGGCGTCCTTAGTGGGTGAGGGGCCTAGACACTTTCCCTTTCCCGTCCCACAGCCCCTGCCCTCTTCTTTGTGTGTGTGTGTGTGTGTGTGTGCGCCTGGCAAACTCCTAGGCATCCTTCAAAATCCATCTGAAATACTCCTTCATTCAATCATTCAGTTATGAGCATCTACTGTGTGCAGACACTATTTTAGGAAGGAACAAGAGACAGAAGTCCTTGCCTTCCTGGATATTACATTCTGATGGAAAGAGACAGACAATAGCAACATACACAAAAAATAAGTGTGTGTCTTTTATGTGTGCACGCACACAATTTATATGTAGTGTTTTATATGGAATGTGTGCTAAGGAAAGATAAAAGATAGAATGGGGAGATCTTGTGATTATAAATACGGATATCAGGAGAGGCCTCCTTGAGAAGGTGTTATTTGAGTAATAACATGAAAGAGATGCAGAAGTGGGCCATGTGGGTATCTGAGGGAAGAGCATTCCAAGCAAAGGGAACAGCCAGTGCAAAGGCTCTGAGGCTAGAATGTGCTTGGCATATCCAAAGAACAATTAGGAGGCTAGCATGGCTGGAATGGTAAAGGCAAGTGGTCCGGGGTGGTTCCCTCACCTAGCCTTCTGTCCTCCTTCCTCAGGGAGTTCTCCAAGGAAAGAGAGAAAGCAAAAGCACGAGGGGACTTCCAGAAGCTGCGGGAGAAGCAGCAGATGGAGGAGGATCTCCGGGGCTACCTGGACTGGATCACACAGGCTGAGGAGCTGGACCTTGAGGACCCCTCGGCAGACAGCAACTTTGGTTCTGTGGCAGAAGAGGGCCGGGCTGGCCATCGTAGGCAACTCCATTCTGGCCAATTCCCTGCTCTATGCATGCCTCAGATGTGGTCTGCCCCACTGAGACCCAGACCAACCTGCAACAGCCTAGCCCCCAGTTATGGCTTAGGACACAGAATCTAGACCCAGCCTCAGATACAAAGACTCCAGATAACACCCCCTGCCCTAGACATGGCCCTAACCCTGCCTCTCATCCCTACAGGGCCACAGCTGGCCGAGCTGACCAATAGGAGGCGGGGACATCTGCGCTGGTTCAGTCACTCCACTCGCTCCACACATTCCACCAGCAGCCATGGTAGAGGTCCAGCTGGGGTGGGACAGAGCCGTGGAGGGTGGGTAGGCAGAGGTGAAAGCCAAAGGTGGGACCCTGAGGTCTTCAGGTTCTGACTTCTGTCCTCATCCTGCCTACAGCCAGCCTCCCAGCCAGTGACACCGGTTCGATGGCAGAGACCCCAGGCGATGAGGACGAGGAGGAAGGGGCTCTGGCCAGCTGTACACGCTGCCTGTAAGGGTCCCCAGCCCTTGACCCCTGACCCAGCCCAGATTCCAGTCTAGACCTTGACCCCAGTCCTTACTTTAACCTCAAACCTTGACCTCAGCCCCTGACCTCCTGTCCCAGTTGCTGACTCCTCCTCTACCTCCCACCCCTCTCTTTTCCAGAAACAAGATCATGAAAATGAGGGTCTGGTGAGTTGGGAAAGTTGTGTGACTCCTTGGCTTTGGGACCCCACCTCGCACCCTTCCATGACCTCTGGGCTCCCCGACCTGAGAACCCCAAGGCAGGCTTAGGTAAGCGACCTCAGCCGGTGGGCTCCCCTTTCCCCAAGCCGCCGCCTCCGCCGAGCCAACCGGGGCCTTCGGGCACGGTGCCGTCGGGCTGTGAAGTCCAATGCCTGCTACTGGGCTGTGCTCCTGCTCGTCTTCCTCAACACGCTGACCATCGCCTCAGAACACCACGGGCAGCCCATGTGGCTCACCCAGATCCAGGGTGCGCTTCCCAGCCTGCCAGCCCTCTCCCCCAGCCCCCTATTCCCTCTACCCCAGAACCTCAAATCCAGGATCTCTAGGTGCCTCAGACACTGCCTTCCCACCCAAATAAATTCAGAAACCTTAGCCTGTCCCATCCCACCTTGTAGCTTACACTTATGTGGTGCTTGCTGTCGGGGGCAGGCTCTGTTCTCAGTGCCTGCCATGTACTAACTCAATTTCTCTTCAGCCTTATATGAATTAAATACCAAGGCACTGAAGGGTTAAGTGACTAACTTCAGGACTCAGCTAGCGAGTGACAGAGCCACTATTAGAACCCAGGCAGCCCAGCTCCAGAATTTGGGCTTTTAACACCACATTGTCTGGACAAATGCTCTGCATCTACAAAATGGAGAAAATAACAATACCCACTTCATGAGGTGATTGGGAGGACTAAATGAGTTAAAGGGAAAAGTGCTTAGAACACTGCATGGCTCACATGGCTTACTATTATTCATTATAATCTCAACCCCAACCTGAATACTGAGCATATATGTATATATATATATATATATATATATATATATATATATATTTTTTTTTTTTTTTTTTTT
>NW_007730368.1:66534-86457 GCF_000696425.1 Galeopterus variegatus
GTGGCTGAAATGCCCAAGATTTTTTTTTTTTTTTTTTTTGGCAGCTGGCAGTACATGGATCTGAACCCTTGACCTTGGTGTTATAACACCGTGCTCTAACCAACTGAGCTAACCAGCCAGCCCCCTAAGCACACTTCTAACCCCAACCCCCAAACCAGCTCCAATCCCAACTAAACCCTAGACTCTAACTCGACCCTTAAACTGGAGTCTTCCCAGACATATAGAGGCTGACTGTGGCTCCCACACCATCTCTGCCCCTCGCCCCAGCTCCAGGCCCCTCAAAACCTCACCCACTCTGACCTACAAACTCACCCAATTCCCTAACATTAACCCCACTCCCAGCCTGTGCATGGCTTGATATCAGCTACCCCTGAAGACCCCATGGACCCCACCACGTTCCCACATGTCACCACGGAAAATGGCCTGCCCAGTTACCCCTGCCCCTCTCCCCACAGAGTACGCCAACAAAGTGTTGCTCTGTCTATTCACGGTGGAGATGCTTCTCAAGTTGTATGGTCTGGGCCCCTCTGCCTATGTCTCTTCCTTCTTCAACCGCTTTGACTGCTTCGTAGTCTGTGGGGGCATCCTAGAGACCACCTTGGTGGAAGTGGGTGTCATGCAGCCCCTCGGCATCTCGGTGCTGCGATGTGTGCGCCTCCTCAGGATCTTTAAGGTCACCAGGTGTGTGGGGAGGAGGGGGAACACTGGGGTCCCAAACCTAGCCCCAACAACCCCCACCCCAGCTCCAATGAGAACTTCATCTGCATCACAATCCATTTAGCAAACATCCATTGAGTGCCTACTGCACTCGTTGTGGAGCTTTTCCAGGCCCTGGGGAAACATCAGGAACCAAAGCAGACACAAGTGCCTGCCTTCATGGAGTTTAGAGTCCACTGGGAAGAGTATAGTCTCCATTTTCATCTCCTTCTTCAACCTTAACCCCTGCTCTAACATTATCCCCAACTCTGTCTCCAAACTCTACTCCATACTCATCCCCAACCCCCAGCCAAAGCACCATCTCTAACCCCAACCTCCAACTACACATCATCCATAAGCCCATTTACAACACCAACACCCAAGCCCAACCCCATCTCCCACCTCATCCCTAACTCCCAGCCCCAGCCCCATCACTAACCACCAATAACACCATCCTCAATCCCCAAATACAACTTTCACATCCCTAACTCCCAACTGCCACCCTATCTCCAACTGCAACTCTGTTCCCAGCCCCAGCCCCAATCCCATCCCAATCCCCTCCTCTGTCCCAAACCTCAACTACAACCTTACCCCCAACTCCATCTCCGGCCCCAAATACTCCACAACTCCTAACCACAACCCCATCCCCAACCCCAGTCCCAACCTGAAACCTAATTCTAGCTTCACCAATTTCTTTTTTTTCTTTCTTTTTTTTTTTTTTTAAAGATGACTGGTAAGGGGATCTCAACCCTTGGCTTGGTGTTGTCAGCACCACGCTCAGCCAGTGAGCAAACCGGCCATCCCTATATAGGATCCGAACCCGTGGCCTTGGTGTTATCAGCACCGCACTCTCCCGAGTGAGCCACGGGCCGGCCTTAGCTTCACCAATTTCTATCTAAACCTCATCCTAACCTCATCTCCCATTACACCCCTAATGCCAAGCCTAACCCCAAACCCAATTTTCCTCTCACTTCTTACTCTCACCACACCTCAACTCTAAAATCACATTCAACCATGACACCAAAGGCTATTTTAACCCAGCCTGCCCCAGTGCAACCCAGGCTGGGGTCCTGCCCTGGCTCTTGACTCTCCAGTGGACACAGCATCAACCCTGTGCCCTTTCGTCTTGGCTACAGACACTGGGCATCTCTGAGCAATCTGGTGGCATCCCTGCTCAATTCAATGAAGTCTATCGCATCGTTGCTGCTTCTCCTCTTCCTCTTTATCATCATCTTCTCCTTGCTCGGCATGCAGCTGTTTGGGGGCAAGTTCAACTTTGACCAGACCCACACCAAGCGAAGCACCTTTGACACCTTCCCCCAGGCCCTCCTCACTGTCTTTCAGGTGGGGCCTGGAGACCCTGGGATGGGTGGGTCGGAGAACCCTGGAGTTGAAGAGGGTCCCAAGAGTTTCCTGGTGATTTCCCTCCCCCAGATCCTGACTGGCGAAGACTGGAACGTAGTCATGTATGATGGTATAATGGCCTATGGCGGCCCCTTCTTCCCAGGGATGCTGGTGTGCATTTACTTCATCATCCTCTTCATCTGCGGCAACTGTATCCTCAGAGTCTTGGGGGTCTGGATGGTGGCGGGGGGGAGGGGGCAGCTTGCTTCTCCATCCTTTGCAGCCTAAGCTCACTGCAGACATCCTATTGAACGTGTTTCTTGCCATTGCTGTGGACAACCTGGCCAGTGGAGATGCAGGCACTGCCAAGGATAAGGGCAGGTGAGGTCTGGTTCTGCCCCAAGCAGCCTCTCCCTGGGATCCCTGACTGGGTACTCCACACACATCCCACACCACCGGAGATACTTCCAGTCACCCTGGCAATCCTCACCTCCAGATACAACCTCCCAGTCCTCCTGGCAATCCCCACCTCCAGATACATCCTGCCAGTCCTCAGCCATTCAACATACATTTGTTGAGCACCTACTTTGTGCCAGGTTCTGTTCTAGATCCTGAGGAGACAGAGTCCTTGCCTTCGTGGAACTGACATTCTAGTTGGGGAAGCCAAGCACAACACAAATAGATGAATATGTAGTATGATTAAGTATATGTTAGTAATAATGAAGAAAAAGAAAGCAGAATGAAAGGACAGAGAAATGAAGATTGCTGTTTTGGTTAGGGTAGTCAAGGAAGGTCTCTATGAGGAAGTGACATTTGAATGGAGAGCTGAATGAAGCAAGGGAGTGTGCCATGCACATATCTGGGGGAAGAGTATTCAAGGCAAGGGAACAGCAGGTACAAAGGTCCTGAGGTGGTAATGTTCTTAGCACATTCAAAAAAAAAAAACACCAGTGAGGCTAAAATGGAGTGAGCGAAGAGAGTGGTAGGGAGTGAGGTCAGATGGCGGGGGGAGGGGAAATGGGGGGACCAGATCGAGGGCATTCTGGGCCAGGATGAGGACTTCGGTTGATGCTGAGTGCGGGGAGCCATGGAAGGGTTGTGAGCAGAGGATGGATGTGCCAGACAGGACTTAACAGGCTCCCTCTGGCTGCTGTGAGAACAGACTGTGGGAGATGAGGGTGGAAGCAGGGAGGTTCTGTGGGATGCAAGAAAGGTCTGTTCTGACTGCAGTGACCCTCCTCAGCCTTGCCCATCCACTGCGATCTGCAGCAATCACCCCCTGTTTCCTCACACAGGGAGAAGAGCAGTGAGGGGACCCCCCCACAAGAGAATGGAGTGTTGGTGAGTCATAAGCCTGGGCACTGCCTACACCCCCCACCCCCACTACAACCAACACTTGTCTATGTGTGTGTGTGGCTTTATCCCCCGTCCTCTGCCTATTCATTCCCCTGTTACTGCATCCCTTCCATGCCTCCCCTGTGTGTATCCCCGGTGTCTCCCCCACCATCAGCGACCCCCATCTTCCTGTTCCCAGGTGCCTGGTGGGGAGAATGAGGAAGAGGAGGGTGCAAGGAGTGAAGCAGCAGGCAAGTGGGCATGGTCAGATGGAGGAGGTGTGGGACTTTGGGGACAGAGCCCAGGCAGACAGCTCCTGACCCCTGAGACCCTCCTCTCTGGGGAGCAGCCTTTTCCAAGATCTTTCTGAAAATAATGGGCTTGGTGAATGGTCAGCAGCATTTGAGAAAGTTGAGGTTAAAGAAGAGAAATAGATGTTTTGTTTTACTGCAGAACTTCTCAGACCCTTTATTATAAAATAGTGTGTATATTCAACATTTATTCAACACACATTTGCTGAGCTCCTGCTGTGTTGCTGGCACTGTTGCGAGTGCTGGGGGTACAGCAGGGGACAAAACAGACTAAAATCCCTTTCCTGAGAAGCTGACATTCTAGCAGGGGAATGGGAAGAATTTGCTGTGTGACAAGCACTGTTCTAGGTGCTTTACATCAATTTTCTCAACTATTTTTCTCTTTTGCTCTTTTTCTGGTGCCAGGCATGGAGGAGGAGGAGGAGGAAGATGAAGAGGAGGAAGGAGGTGCAGGGCATGTGGAACTCCTGCAGGAAGTAGTACCCAAGGAGAAGGTGATGCCGATCCCTGAGGGCAGCGCCTTCTTCTGCCTCAGTCAAACCAACCCGTGAGTTCTGGGAGTGGCAGGGGCCAGGGCAGGAGGGACTGGGGCAGGTGGGGCTGGGGCAGGTCGAGGGCCCATGGAGCAGCCAAGGCTGGGGGGTGTGGAGGCACAGCCTTTTGCAACAGGAACAGAGCTGCATGCCCTGGGCTCCCCAGATCGATTCTGTGGTCCCAGGTTCTGACCACAGCCCACTCCCTCCCTCCAGGCTAAGGAAGGCCTGCCACACCCTCATCCACCATCACGTCTTCACCAATCTTATCCTGGTGTTCATCATCCTCAGCAGTGTGTCCCTGGCCGCTGAGGACCCCATCCGAGCCCACTCCTTCCGCAACCACGTGAGTCTTGGGCTGGGGGCTGGGGGGACACTCCCAGGGGTGTCCTACTGGGCACAAGCCTGTCTGGACCAGAGTGTAGACAAGGAGAAGACACCTAGTTGTGTCAAGAGAGGATTGATAATGGCAGCTACTGCAGTGCCAGCCTTTACTGTGTGTGCAGCATGCTTGGGGAAGCACCAGGGAGGGGGTCAGAGTTTGAGTGAGAAGGAAGCTGTCTGTGCTCAGAGAGGTTAAGCAGGCTGAGGGCACCTCTGTGGCTGGGTAGAGGCAGAGGAGCCCAAATCTGAGCCTAGTCTTTCTGACGGCCAAGGCTTTGGGCTTATAGAGAAGTCCTTGCTGATGATGAGAGGGAGGGGAAGAGGGGGGAGGGACAGCACAACTTACACAGAGAGGTTCACACGCACGTGTACACACACGCACACCTACAGTCCCCTTCTTTCTCGCCCCCCAGATCCTGGGGTACTTCGATTATGCCTTCACCTCCATTTTCACTGTGGAGATTCTACTAAAGGTGACTAATGGGCCCCCAATCATACCCTCAGTTGTCCCAACACACTTCCGGCCCACCTCGCAGCCCACCTCCCCATGGGCCCAGCTGGCCTCTGGCCCTGCTTCCCACCCACCCCCACAGTCCACCTCTCCTATCCCCACCCCCTCTTCCCCTCAACCATCCCCAGGTCTGGGTCTAGGCTGATGTCCTCCTGTCCCCAGATGACGGTGTTTGGGGCCTTCCTGCACCGTGGCTCCTTCTGCCGTAGCTGGTTCAATCTGTTGGATCTGCTGGTGGTCAGCGTGTCCCTCATCTCCTTCGGCATCCAGTGAGTCCCTTCCACCCACCCCCCGCCGAGCCCATCCCATTCTTCTCACAGCCAGGGCCAGGCCTGGGCCAGGGCCTGAGGACTACCCCCTCCCCAGCTCCAGCGCCATCTCCGTTGTGAAGATTCTGCGAGTACTTCGAGTACTGAGGCCCCTCCGAGCCATCAACAGGGCAAAGGGACTCAAGGTAACCCCAGTTCACCCAAACCCACAGTGTCCCTGGGGCCAGGGTCACTGATAAAACTGACCATTTGCACTGATCCACGACCACACGCCTGGACCCAATTTGTGAACACACATCCCTGACCACTGGCCATATAGCCTGACCCATGTTCCTTACAAGTGACTATACATTCCTTACCAGTGGCCACATTTCTCTGACCCAAGTCTCTGGCGTGTGGCCACATATTCCTGCCTGGCAGACACTTATTCCTGGCTGGTGCCCACACGTCACCAGCCGACAACACTGCCTTTTGACCATATATCCCTGACCACACATCCCTGACCCGTGACCACATGTCCCTGGCCCAAGTCCCTGAGCCACATCCATGACCAGATTCCCTGCCCTGGGGCCACTGTGGCTTGTGGAGTCCATAAGCCATATGGATGGGTGCCTGCAGCATGTGGTGCAGTGCGTGTTCGTGGCCATCCGGACCATCGGGAACATCATGATTGTCACCACACTCCTGCAATTCATGTTCGCTTGCATCGGCGTACAGCTATTCAAGGTGGGGGAAACACTGTATGGAAGCCCAGGCAGGGGTCAAGGTGGGCGGTGAAGGGTGAACCTACTTGACAGATGTCCTCCCTACAGGGGAAGTTCTACAGTTGCACTGACGAGGCCAAACACACCCCCCAAGAATGCAAGTAAGTGCCCAAGACCCACCCTCAGTGGAACCCAGGACCTCTCCCAAAGGCAGTAGAGGCCACTAGATCTCACCAAGGCCCCTAAAACTCCTAGAGCTTCCTCCCAAGAATTGCAGAGACACCCAGATTTCCTCAAGTCCCCCAAGATCCCCCAGAACTCCCCAAGGTCCCAAGATACACCCTCAGAACTCTCCCAAGAACTGCAGAGGCCCTCAGATCTCACCAAGCCCTCAGAGTCCCCCAAAACCCCTCTCCACATTCCCCAGAATTAGCCACATTCCACTCTAGGCCTCCCCAGTAATTTCTGCCCCCACCCCAAGTCCATGGCTTCCATCTTGAGACTCCTGTGGAGGGTTGTGGTTAAAAGCATGGGCTGTGAAGTTGGACATTCCTGGTTCAAATCCACTTCATGAGACAGGTACATTTCTCAACCTTACTGTGTCCCCTTTCACTCGACTGAATAATGGGGATAAAAAGAGTGCCCATGAGCATCTCACAAGCTCCACTACTGTGCCCTGCTGCCTCCATGCTGGAGACCCCAGACCCTTTTCCACAGTTCCACACCCCTCCTCACCCACCTGGCTCATCTGCAATATCCACAGGGGCTCCTTCCTGGTCTACCCTGATGGAGATGTGTCACGGCCCCTGGTCCGGGAGCGGCTCTGGGTCAACAGTGATTTCAACTTTGACAATGTCCTTTCAGCCATGATGGCCCTGTTCACTGTCTCCACCTTCGAAGGCTGGCCTGCGTGAGGGGCAGGGCCCCAGGGATGGCAGGGGGCTGAGCAGGGGGTCTCTAGGGGACTGGGTTGGGAGGTCCTGGTAGTCGGTGGGAGTGTACGTTGGAGATGTGATGAAATCTTGAGACTGAATAGAGTTTTCTGGAGACTGATGGGTGTATCAGAGGACTGGGTGGGGGCCTCCCAGAAGCTGGCTGGGGGTTCTTTTGCAACTTGGGCAAGGTGTCTCTAGGAATTGGGTAGAGGTCTTTGAGAGACTAAGTGGAAGCCTAGAGAGGACTGGGTAGGGTTTAGCCAGGACTGGGTGGAGGTATGGGGAGATGGGTAGAGGAATCTCTGAGGAGATGGCACAGAGGATTCAAGGTTTCCAGAGAGCTGTGCAAGTCTTTGGGGTACTAGCTGAAGATGTGTAGAGGGAAGGAGCAGGGGATTCAAGTTGATGGGATGGCAGATTTAGAGACCTTTGGGGGATTGTGGAGGAGTCCCAGGGAACTGCATGGTGGTCTCCAGATGGCTGGAGAAGAGGATATAGAGATCTGTGGGAACTCGGGATTTTAGGGTCTTTGATGGCCTGGATGGGGATTCTCTGGACTGTTAAATGGGGGTCCTGGGTCTCTGGGACAGGGGATTTTGGATTCCTTGAGGGTTTGGTGGGAGTTTTCTGGAGTACGCATGGAGGTCTCAGGTGATTTAGGGTCAGAGGATTTAGGGGTCTTGGGGTGCCAGGCAGGAGATTCTAGGGTGTCTGTGATAAGTGGTGTTGCGGCAGGTCTAAGGGGGCTGGGACATCCCCTCACCTGCCCCCACCTCTACCCACCACTGGCTCCCATAGGCTGCTATACAAGGCCATTGATGCACATGCAGAGGACAAAGGCCCCATCTATAATTACCATGTGGAGATCTCAGTGTTTTTCATTGTCTACATCATCATCATTGCATTCTTCATGATGAACATCTTTGTGGGCTTTGTGATCATCACCTTCCGTGCCCAGGGCGAGCAGGAGTACCAAAACTGTGAGCTGGACAAGAACCAGGTGACCTCAGACCCCTGACTCCCTACCCATGGCCAGCAACCCCTGCCCCTTTGCCTTGGGATCCCACTACTCACTCATGCCTTGCACTGATTTGCAGCGCCAGTGTGTGGAGTACGCCCTCAAGGCCCAGCCACTCCGCCGTTACATCCCCAAGAACCCGCATCAGTATCGCGTGTGGGCCACTGTGAACTCTGCTGCCTTCGAGTACCTCATGTTCCTGCTCATCCTGCTCAACACGGTTGCCCTAGCCATGCAGGTCTGAGCTCTCCACCCTGACCCTATTCTCTCTACACAGTAACAAAACTGACAGAGACTTAAGCTATAAATACATTCATCACATTACTTCAAATCTAAGGCCAATAATTGTAAATTGCATCCCAATTTCAGAGATGCAAGAATGTAGACTGGCAAGTTAGCTCAGTTGGTTAGAGTGCAGTGTTATAGCAACACCAAGGTCAAGGGTTCAGGTCCCCTTACTGGCCAGCCATCAAAAGAAAACAGAGATGTAAGAATGTGAAAAAAAATGGTCACTGGGAGATTTTCATCTCACAATAAATTCCAAATGAATTAAACACTAAAATAAAAAAGAAAACAAACAAAAAATAAAAAAACACCAAATGGTCAGTGGGCCATTGTAAGTTGCCATTGATTGTAAAATGCATCCCAATTTCAGAGATTATAAAATGTGAAAAGATGTGCATCCTGGAGTCAGTGAAATGTGGTAATTACCTTACATAAGGAGAAGTGCAGAGGTAGGCTGTTCACTCATTGCTCATCCAGGACACAGGCTCTGCCTGTCTTTCTGCTTCACCATTCTTAGCAAGTTGGCTCTCATTCTCATGGTTGTTGCTTCATGGTCACAAGACCTTGAAGCCTGCTGCAGTTCCAAGCATCGAAACCATGTTCAAGGCAGGAAAAAGGAAGGAGAGTTGCACCAGGTTGCTCTCCTCATTTGAGCCTTTTATTGGAAAGCAAAATATTTTTCACAGGGCCGGCCCAGTGGCGCACTCGGTAGAGTGCGGCACTTGGGAGTGTGGCGGCGCACCTGCCGAGGGTTTGGATCCCATATAGAGACCGGTCCGCTCACTGGTTGAGCGCGGTGCGGGCGCGACACCAAGGGTTGCGATCCCGTTACCGGTCACGAAAAAAGACAAAAAGGAAAAATATATATATTTTTCACAGAAGCTTCCAACCAGCAGCAGAGATACGTTTATGTCTCATTAGGCAGAACTGGCCTTGCCTAGCTGCAAAAAAAGCTAGAAATCAAGAACTGGGCTTTCCAGAATCTGTAATGGGAAGCCAACCCGTAGTGTTACCATGTCCCCAGATTCATCTCAGCCCAGGCCAGGGAATATTCGGTTGGGGATGGGGGGGGTCTCTGCCTCAGGCTCTGTCCCCACCGGATTTTCTCCCCCAGCACTATGAGCAGACTGCTCCCTTCAACTATGCCATGGACATCCTCAACATGGTCTTTACTGGCCTCTTCACCATTGAGATGGTGCTCAAAATCATCGCCTTCAAACCCAAGGTGCCCCCCAGCCCTAGATCGACCCCCGGTGGGTGAATTCCTTGGGGGTGGAGCACATTGCAGAGCTCTCAGGGGGCAGCAACAAGGGAGTCATGAGACTAGGGAGTGAGAGGGATCCAGGCGTGGGCCCATCGTGTGGTCCAAGCCAGGCCCTGCCTCCCCAATGCCCCTACCACCACTGGCTCCCTACCCTGGTGTGCTAGCTCGGAGAAGACAAGATACTGCTTTCCTCCTGCCTACAGCATTACTTTGTCGATGCCTGGAACACGTTTGATGCCCTTATCGTGGTGGGCAGCGTAGTGGACATTGCCGTCACTGAAGTCAATGTGAGGACTGACCTCTCCATTAACCCTCTCCCCCTACACACCTTCCCCCACCCCTATCCCAGGACTCTCTTTCACATGGGTAGATGGCTCCCACTCACATCCTCCCCACTCCTGGAGACTCAGTGCTCCTTATTCTAGCTCTATCTATTCTGAGTTGGGCTCAGCCAAAATCCCCCCCATCAGCTCCCTTATTCCATTTTGCAACCTATCCACTGGCTCCAACATCTCCTAAAATGACTCTATGTTATTTCTGTTATCTCTTTCATTGCCTCTACATCCCCCTCCTTTGGCTCCATCACCTCTTCGGACTACTTCATTGGCTCCATTTCCTCCACCAACTCCACCGTCTCCAACACTGGCTCTTTCATGGCTCTGTCATCACCACTGACTATAACACTGGCTCCATCATCTCCTCCATTGGGTACTACATGGCTTTATCACCTCGACTGACAATGCTACTGGTTTTGTATCTCCATCACTGGCTCCTCCATTGAGTCCTCCATCGGTTGTTTCATCTCCACGACACCACTGACTCCATCATTTCCTCCATTGGCTCCGTCTCTCTTCCACCATCTCCTTTACCCTCTCCTCTCCCTTCCACGCACATTACCACCTTTTTCCACAACCATCTTGATCCACTACCACATAACCTTCCCCATTGTCCCCTGCATATTGACCATACCATCATCCCCTATATCTACTCCGTCATTTCATCCCTCATTTGGGCCCGTGATCTCATCATCTCCTCTATCACCTCTGTCTTATCTATATCTCCCTCCAGAATGGTGGCCACCTGGGCGAGGTAACCTCCCTTCTCCTTTACTCTGCTTCTTTTCCCACCCATCTTCCCTTCCTCCCTTTTTTCCCAAGAGTCTTTAGAAATGCTCCCTGGCCACCCTGGGGCCTGAGTTCTGAGGCATTTGGGGGTTGGGAGGGCCAAGACATGAGACAGGGAGGTGGCTGGAGCAAATGTAAATGGAGCATCCACTGCACCCCTAACCCCAGAGCTCTGAGGACAGCTCCCGCATTTCTATCACCTTCTTCCGCCTCTTCCGAGTCATGCGACTGGTCAAACTTCTCAGTAAGGGTGAAGGGATCCGCACATTGCTCTGGACATTCATCAAGTCCTTCCAGGTAATTCCCCACCCCATCCCTTTGACTACATCTCATCCCCACTTCACACCTCTCAGCCTTCCCCTTTACCACACCCAGAACTACAGCTCCCACTTCCACCTTGCCATTTCCAGCTTTCTCTTTTTTCTGGGTTCTCAATTCCCACCATGCCTCTGGCCTCATTGACGTTACTCTATTCTATTTAATAACACATCCACATCTGGGAGACACTGGTAGTCCTGAGCACTTAGGGGATGGACTATATCTCCTAGCAGGCCCAGACCAATGGGAGTGGTACATTCTGGGTCTTATGGTTCTCTGCCTGGACCTGAGCATCTACCATCCTGCCCCCCCTGCATCCCCATCCCCGCAGGCCTTGCCCTATGTGGCTCTTCTCATCGCAATGATATTCTTCATCTACGCAGTCATTGGCATGCAGGCAAGTGAGGACCCTCAGGAGTATCCCTCAGGCACCCCTCTGCTGTTGGGGATGTCTGTAGGAATAGCCCCAAAGTTGGGATGGTGGGTAGAAAGAGAGACAGACAAGCTGGGTTAGTCTGCACATCTGTTTAACAGGATCAGCCGTGCCTGCTTGTCAGGGTTTCAAGGATCCTTTAGGTATTAGAAGGTGTGAAATGGATGGGAGCATGTAAGGGCATGGATTTACCCCACTGACACAGCCCTGCATGCCCACAGATGTTTGGCAAGGTGGCTCTTCAGGATGGCACACAGATCAACCGAAACAACAACTTCCAGACCTTTCCACAGGCCGTGCTGCTTCTGTTCAGGTAACATTGACCCATTCCCCTGCCACCTTGGTTTCCAGCATGCCTGTGGGTGCCCACACACCCTCTCTGGGCCCCAGACTGCCTGAACTATGGAAATAGCAGGACAGCATAGGGCTCCATATGGCCCAAGACCCTTTCTGGCTTTGATTAGAATCTGTTAGAATATTCTAGTCTTGGCCATTGTCTTTCTGGCTGTAGGATGCATCCCCTTCTTAGGCCTCAGTGCTCTATCTGTAATATGTGAACATGACTGTCATCAACATGGCCACACTAGCTGCTAAAATATTGAAATGCAATCTATGCTAGATATAGTCCCTGGTGAGAAGTGGGTCATCTCTGTACTCCCCCAGCCCCCCATAACTGCACTTGCCATGACCTCATAGCCTCCCTTTCAGGATGCCACCTTTGTGTGATCCTCATAGGTGTGCCACCGGTGAGGCATGGCAGGAGATAATGCTTGCCAGCCTTCCTGGGAATCGGTGTGACCCTGAGTCTGACTTCGGCCCTGGCGAGGAGTTTACCTGTGGCAGCAATTTTGCCATCGCCTATTTTATCAGCTTCTTCATGCTTTGTGCCTTCCTGGTAAGGATCATTTCCTCACAACCAACACTACTGCCATGGGGGCTGGCCCCAAGGGGCCCAGGGGTGACCAAGTGAGGTGGGCAGCCCAGATCTTCAGAGTGAGTAAAAGGGCTGGCCTGACAAGATCAACCCAGGGACTCATGACCAAGTGACCATATACGTTCACCCCAGCCTCCCACCAAGCCCTCACGACCCTGCTCTACCCTTCACCTAACCTCTTCAACTTACCGGTCCACAGATCATAAATCTCTTTGTGGCTGTGATCATGGACAACTTTGATTATCTAACCAGAGATTGGTCCATCCTGGGTCCCCATCACCTCGATGAATTCAAGAGGATCTGGTCTGAATATGACCCTGGGGCCAAGTATGCCTCTAACCTCTTACCTGGAATCCCAGAGGACAATGCACTGCCCTACACAGTCCCCTAGCCACAGAACCTCTGATCTATACATCCCATTACCCCAAGATTTCCACTGCCCTCTCCAGCTGCCTTCTGGTTCTTCCCTGGCAGCCTCTGGGGTGTTGGTGGGGGGAAGTAGTGATGAGTTGGTGGGGCCTTGGAAAGGGCTAGAGGGGATATTGCCAATCCAGTGGTGTCTCCCCAACTGCCTCAGGGGCCGTATCAAGCACCTGGATGTGGTAACCCTGCTCAGACGCATCCAGCCTCCCCTGGGATTTGGGAAGCTGTGCCCACACCGAGTAGCCTGCAAGGTCTGTGCACCTGCCCACCTCCCCAGGCCTCTGAGAAGGCTGTCCAGCACATGGCAGGGGTGCGCAGGGATCAGCCCCGGGTGGGGAGGGGTGTTTGGTCATATCTTCAAAAGTTTCTGCCCCTGGGCATGCTTGCATGCATACCTGGCATTTTCCAAGAGTGGGTTCTATGCCTCTGTTGTTCGCAGAGACTTGTGGCTATGAACATGCCCCTCAACTCAGATGGGACGGTGACATTCAATGCCACACTCTTTGCCTTGGTCCGGACATCCCTGAAGATCAAGACAGAAGGTGGGGGAGGGGGCAGGAGTGGGAGGGTTCCTGGGGAAGGTGCAGGGAGAAAACTCAGAGTGTTGGGCCCCACTGCTAGCTTGGAACCTCAAAATGGGTGACTTTGGCTTCTCCAGGCCTGTTTTCCCCCATCCAATGGGGGTGGTGTGTGGCTACAGTAGATGCTTATGATGCCTCCCTCCACCTGTGAGGGGCAGCTGTGAAGGTTCTTCCTATTGGCTCATGCCTGCATTTTCCCCCAATGCAGGGAACCTGGAGCAAGCCAACCAGGAGCTGCGGATTGTCATCAAAAAGATCTGGAAGCGGATGAAGCAGAAGCTGCTAGATGAGGTCATCCCCCCTCCGGATGGTGAGCTATCCCACCCCAATTCCTTGAGCCAGCTCCTGAATGTCAGATGACTGCTCTCAACCACAAAACCAGCACTGGCTCAGGGTGTGAGGGGGAGTCCATGCTGCTGACTATAAAGGTGGGGAAGTGGGGGCAGGATAGAAGACCCCTCCATAACTTTGCCTTCTCTCCTTGCCCCCAGAGGAAGAGGTCACTGTGGGCAAATTCTACGCCACATTTCTGATCCAGGATTATTTCCGCAAATTCCGGCGAAGGAAAGAAAAGGGGCTACTAGGAACTGAGGCACCACCAAGCACCTCCTCTGCCCTTCAGGTCTTCAGGGTCTAGTGTGGGCGGACGTGTATGGAATCATTGTGGCTGAGGCTGACCTCCATCCTGATCTCATGAAACCCATGTGACAGATGAGGAAACTGAGGCCCCAGTCCACACAAAGGATCGGGGTGGCTGAGAGGCTCCTTCCCCCACCCCACACCCCTGCATGGGAAGCAGGCTCCTGGAGGGGAAGTGTAGACCCTGAGCTGCCCAATTCCCTATTTTTCCACCCCCACAGGCTGGTCTGAGGAGCCTACAGGACTTGGGTCCTGAGATTCGGCAGGCCCTTACCTGTGACACAGAGGAGGAGGAGGAAGAGGGGCAGGAAGGAGAAGAGGAAGATGAGAAGGACCCAGAAACAAACAAAGTGAGGACAACAAGTTTTCACTTTACAGTCAAGGAATTCTTGATTGTAAAAATACTCCCTCAATCTCCTGAGTGACTTTGACACTGCCTCTGGGGAGAAGCCTCCTCTCAATAGAAAAAATATTTATTTAGTACCTACCATGGGCTGTTGGAGGGCAAGACCCAGATTCAGCCCCTGGGGAGCTCGGGGATCAGTGGGGGAGACACATGCATGACCAAGTGACTTAACTGCAACACGGATGCAACATTCAGTCCTATGACGCTCCACAGGCCCTGATGGGCTCCCAGCCCCAGTCTCGCCGGAGCTCCAGGATTTCTGTGTCTCTTCCTGTTGGAGACAGGCTCCCAGATTCACTCTCCCTTGGGCCCAGTGATGATGATGGGGGGGCTCCCAACTCCAGACAACCCAGCGTGCCCCAGGCTGGATCCCATACCCACAGGTATCGGCAAGCATCCAGGGGAGATGGTGAGGGAAGGCGGGGACTAGACATTGGATGGGGGTACTTCATGGGACATGGGAGGAGGGCCCAGGGACATTTGAGTGGAAATTTGGGAAGGATGGAGGGATTTGAAGGGCTCAGGTGGGAATAGAGGGTAATAAGATCTTCATATGAGAAATCTTCCTATGAGGAATACCTTGACAAATCTTTGCAAAGGTTTAATGCAAAAAACACATGATGTGGAAAAATAGGTCTAAGTTCAAATCCTGGCTCTGCCATTTCCTAAGTGACCTTGGACTAGTCACTTAGTTTCTGTGATCCTCAGTTTCCTCATCTGCATAGGGGGCTGATAATAGCACTTACTTCATGGGTACAATGAAAGGATGAAATGACATAACACATGTCAAGTGCCTAGCTCTTACAGAACCCCAACACAGCCCCAGTTCCTGTGTTGAAGCTTTATCTTCAACGGGCCAATTTTGATTTTTTTGTTTAAACTTTGGGTCCTTCTAATGAGATAAACGTCTATTGAAAGAAAGCTCACATTCACTTTATTTTATTTTATTTTATTTTTTTAAAAGATGACCGGTAAGGGGATCTTAACCCTTGACTTGGTGTTGTCAGCACCACGCTCAGCCAGTGAGCGAACCGGCCATCCCTATATGGGATCCGAACCCGGGGCCTTGGTGTTATCAGCTCCACACTCTCCCGAGTGAGCCACAGGCCAGCCCCTCACATTCACTTTAAAATTATTAATGGTTAATTTTATGTTATCTGAATTTTTCTCAATTAAAAAAAATTGTAAAGCCCAGTGTTTCTGTAAAGGGTAGGGCATGGGACGATAGGGCCACATATTGAGTGGATCTGGTCTGCCTAATGTGCCTCACTTTCCCAGGAGAAACTCTGGGGTTCTCATTTTCACCATCCCAGAAGAAGGAAGTCCTCAGTCCAAGGAAGCCAAAGAGCAAGACAATCAGGATGAGGAAGAAGTCCCCAACCGGTACACTGGCACTGCCACATAGGATGAGCCCACAAGCCATGTGTGGGAGGGCAGGACTGTAGGTACCCCATCTCCCCTGCCCAGGCCTGGGTTCACCCCCAGCCCTCCCTCCCACACAGGCTCTCCTACCTGGATGAGCAGCCAGAGACACCCCCGCGCCCGATCCTTTTGCCACCTCACAGACCCCAGAGATACAGAGATGGGCAGCATGCACCACGCCGCCGTCTGCTGCCCCCCACACCTGCAGGTGAGAGTGGGGATGGGCTTTGGGAGCACCCTGAGGACCAGCAGGACAGAGAGCTGGGGAGGTTCTCACATTGCTCTTTGCCCCTGGTTCCCGCACCCCAGGTCGGAAGCCGTCCTTCACCATCCAGTGTCTGCAGCGCCAGGGCAGTTGTGAAGATTTACCCATCCCAGGCACCTATCACCGTGGGCGAAACTCAGGGCCCAGCAGGGCTCAGGTGAGGAGAGGGAGAGGTGCTGGGGTCTGGAGGGGTGGGGGCAGCCTAGGCTGAATTTATCAAACATGTCAGGCCGTTCTGAAGAACGGAACACATAGGATCGAAGGCACACAATCCTCACTGTACTTGCGAGGTGGGTACTATTATGATCCCCAGTATACAGATAAGAAAACTGAGGTTCAGAGAGGTTTACCCAAGGTTACACAGCTAGTCAGTGGCAGAGCTGACATTTAAACCCAGGCCTTCTGTGCTCTTACAGAAACTCAAGTCTGCTTTACGTACATTTGGTTTGACTCCAGTTGTATGTTGGGGGAAAGGGGTAGGCACAGGAGTGAGTCCTAGACCCTCACAGCCCACCCCTCAATCCCTGCCCCTCTGGTGTTCATTCTGACTCAGGGTTCCTGGGCAACCCCTCCTCAGCGGGGTCGGCTCCTCTACGCCCCACTGCTGTTGGTGGAGGAAGGTGCAGCAGGGGAGGGATACCTCAGCAAATCTAGCGGTCCACTGCGCACCTTCACCTGTCTGCACGTGCCTGGAACCCACTCGGACCCCAGCCATGGCAAGAGGGGCAGTGCCGACAGCTTAGTGGAGGCTGTAAGTCCAGAAGGAGTATAGGCAAAAAGGATGGGGGAGAAGGGGAGGAGGTGGGAGCTGGGGGGAGGCAGGAAAAGCGGTCCCGAGGCTCTGTGTTGTGCATGTAGATATCTCTTTGCTCTGTGACCTCTGCTCAGCACAATGTATGCACCACTGTCCCCCACTGACTTCCCTGCACGCCCTCATTGTCACTTCGTTTATCCACACTGACCCTTCTGTGCACCCTGTACCCTTCGTCAACACTGATCCCACCTCTGCCCGCAGGTGCTCATCTCTGAGGGCTTGGGCCTCTTTGCCCGAGACCCGCGCTTTGTGGCCCTGGCCAAGCAGGAGATTGCGGATGCTTGTCGCCTGACGCTGGATGAGATGGACAGTGCTGCCAGTGACCTGCTGGCACAGGGGACCAGCTCACTCTATAGTGATGAGGAATCCATCCTCTCCCGCTTCGATGAGGAGGACCTGGGAGACGAGATGGCCTGCATCCATGCCCTTTGAATTCCCACCCCTCCCCCATTGCTCAATAAACCTCCTGTCCTCCCCTCCCCAGAGGGAGACGGTTGTGGGCCACACCCCTGGATTGTGGTGTCTTTGCATTGGGGACCTGGGGCTGCCCAGTAACCCCCATCCATCCATCCATCCCGTTCCAGCCCTGAGCCACTGCCCACACACGGGTATTTACAGAAATCAGGACAGCCAGGCCTGATTATTCAGCGTCAGGGAAGGAGGGAGGAGAAGCAGGAGGAAGAAAAAGCAGCCCAAAAAAGCTGGAGATAGAGTACAGGTGGAGGGGGAGGGGAAGGGCACTGGACAGAGATGGAAGAAAGGGTAGTGAGAGGATGTGAGGGGTGCTTGGATGAGGAGAGGGGGTAAAGCAGAGATTCCACAAGGGATCAGCTAAGTCAGACTGAGAAAGTACAGACAGGTGAGAAGGAAAGGATAAGGAGACCGAGAGGAGAGTCCCACCAGTGGAAAGGCCTGGAGGTAGGAATCGGCCTGGTATGTGATATATCTTAGGCAGAGGGGGCCTCTGACAGCATCAGGAATTTCAGGGAGGCTAAATTGGGATCACCCTGTCCCCCACCTCCCATCTTCTGCCTGAGAAAGAAAAAAGAAAACTAAATCCATTGGTAGAAGGCATAAGTGATGGCAAAGGGTGGGGCTCCCAGCCCTGGGAGAACCCACTCAGGGCCCAGCTGGCTTTCCCAAGACCACTTAAGAGTGACCCACTCTCCTCCTACACAGATCCCAGATCTCCTCTTTCGGCTTCTTGCCCTGCCATTAGTCACCTAAACTTTGTAGTCTCATTCATTCAGTGAAGGCTTGTCAGGCATTTACTCTGTGCCAGGCACTGGTCTGGGTTTCCCCTCAGGGAAAACTGAACTGGCTTAGACATGTGATAGGGCTCATCTGAAGTGGGAGTCAGCCGAACTCCAAAGGAATTGGAGGCAGTGTTGGGAGTGGAGCGAGACGGAGCTACCACTGGGGAGGGTCTGACTAGGGTCTCCTCCTAGCTCTCAGGTCGGGAGTTTCCAAGTGGCATAATTTGTGTGAATCAAGCCAAGACCAAAATTTGGGGGAAGCCAGAATTGGAGACTAGGACAGAGAACATAGAGCTACATGAGGCCTTGAAACAAAGGCTTGAAGTGGCTGGGCTGGTGTATGGTGGGAACAGCAAGTCATGGACAGGGCATGGAGAATGAATGGACACTGTTGAGGAATGAGGTGGGAGAGGCCACCTAAGGCCAGTTCATGCAGAGCCTTGAACGCCAGCCCCTAAACTCTGGGATTTTGACTAACAGCAGCAGGGAGCCATGGGAGGGATTTGAGTAGGGTAGTGACATAGTTAACTTTGCATTTTAAATAGATGCTCTGACGGCTGTGCTGAAAACAGAAGGGAGGGGGAAGAGACTGGAGATGCTAAAACTGGCAGGAACGATGGTCGCCTTAGCCAGGGGAGGTGGCAGAGGAAATAGGGAGAAGTGAGTAGATTCCAGAGAAGTGTAGGAGGTAGAATGAACCATTTATTGGGCACTGTGCTAAGTGCATTACAATGACTATCTTGTTTAATCAGTACAACAACCCTATAGGTACCATTTTAAAACATTTTACATGTCCAAGGTCAAACAGGAATAAATATTAAAGGTGGGATTCAAATTCAAGCAGTTGAATGCTAAAACCCATGCTCTTAACCTCTCCTGTATACTGCTTCTCCCAATAAGGCAACAACTGGGAAGTATCCATCACATATTTGTGTGAATTTGTGTATTCAAAAAATAGGTACACATTCAGATCGTTCAAAATTCAAAAGGTACAAAGGAGTATAAAGTAAAAAATTACTTTCCCTTTGGAGTCAGCCAATGTATTCAGATATCTTTGATCTTTTATAAGACGATGTACTGATAAGTTAGCACAGTGACTAAGGGTAACAGGTGCTGGAGCCAGCATTCTGGGTTTATATCCTGATTCCGCCACTTATCAGCTGTTCATGTAAACTTAGGAAAATTCCTCTCTGCACCTTAGTTTATTCAGCTGTATAATGAGGATAGTAGTAGTGTCTGCCTCATAGGGTCAATGCGAGGATTTAAATGAGTAATATATGTGAAGCTCTCCAAACAGTGCTTGACACAAAACAACCACAATTTAAATGTTAGCTAGCCTCCCTATAATTATGATATAATCCTTCCCTTTTCTTTGTATACAACTCCCATACGGTTTGGCATTTTGCATTTTTTACTTAACTAAATATCTTGGTAATCATTCCATAGCTCCATGTTATTACAATGATAGCTGCATAGCACTTCATTTCATAGCTGTATCGGAGTTTATTTAAACAGGCCACAGGTAATGAGCATTTAGGGAATGTCCACTCTTTCCTGTTATAAACAGCCCTGCAGTGTATCATCTTATACATACAGCTGGCCCTTACAGAATGCAGGGATTAGGGACACCGACCCCCTATGCAGTCAAAACCCCACATATGGGCCGGCCCGTGGCTCACTCGGTAGAGTGCGGTGCTGATAACACCAAGGCCCCAGGTT
>NW_007730368.1:87457-89207 GCF_000696425.1 Galeopterus variegatus
AAAAAAAAAAAAAAAAAAAAAAAAAATCCACATAGAAGTGGACCCTCGAGGGCTGGCCCATGGCTCACTTGGGAGAGTGTGGTTCTGATAACACCAAGGCCCCGGGTTCGGATCCTATATAGGGATGGCCGGTTAGCTCACTGGCTTAGCGTGGTGCTGACAACACCAAGCCAAGGGTTAAGATCCCCTTACCGGTCATCTTTATATATATATATAAAAAAAAAAGTGGACCCTCCCAGTTCAAACCTGTGTTGTTCAAGGGTCAACTGTATACCTTTTAGCACATGTATGAGTCTATCTATAAAATAAATTCTTAGAAGTATAAATGCTGAGCCAAACACTGCTATATAAACTTATTTTGCCAAATTGACCTCTACAGATGTTATACCAATGAAAGTTCCAATATTGAGCATTATCAAGCTTTTTGATACTCACTATCTTCAGAGATGAAAAAAGAGTATCTCAGTAGTTTTTATATGCATTTCTCTTAGTATGAGTGAGGCTGAGCATCTTAAGCCCCAGCTGTATTTTACCCATTGGATTTTGCAACATGGCAATTACCACTGACCTTGATGGGCCTAGTTTTAGTAGCATGAAGGAGGAATAGTCTAATTAAGGGAGAGCTGAGGAATAAATAGGACTTTAAGTGCAGAGTTGGAGTAGGCAAGAATTTGACCAAGAGAAAAGAATAGGGGAGATGGTTGGAAGGGGGAAGGAGAGGCTTTTAGGATGTGCTTTAAATGCGGACTTTTGAAAAGAAACCCTTAGGACCTGGAACTATGTTTAAACTGCAAGGACTCTGGGCACTGCCAGTTACTAGCTGGGTGTCCTTGTGCAAGTCACTTAACCTCTCTGGGGACTCATTTTCCTCATCTGTAGAAACGGGGCTAATAGTCCCTACCACATAGGGCTGTTGTAAGGAGTGAATGAGTGAACATTTAACAAGCTAAGAAAGGGGCTTGGGAAAATGTTATACTCTAGGACCGAGCGGTCCTCCTCTCCCCAAACCTCTGTGTTTTCAGAGGGAATGACGTTCCTAGCGCGCTCTCCAGGTTCTAACCTCCTGGGTGGAATGGCGGCCAGTGACACTTGGGCACGGCCCGCTATGCGCAGGCGCGCGCGGCGGACGAGGAGGGGGCGCGAGAGGCGGGGCTGCAGCCGCCCGGGCTGTTCCGACGATCGCGCGCCACCCCCGCCGCGCCCCGCGCCCGCCCTTGCTAGCAGGCGCCTCCCGCCCCCTGCATTGCTGATGCTGCTACTGGCAGACATGGACGTGGTGAATCAGGTACGCGCTCCAGCACCGCGGACAGAGCCCGCCGCTTCTCGGCCGCCGGGCCGGGTCGCTTCGGCCAGTGACTCCGAGAGGTGGTGACCACTGGCAGCGGAGACCCGGTTCCCTGCTCTGGGGCTGGGGGTCTGCAGCAGGCGAGGGGAGAAAGGGGGAGGTGGAGAAAAGAAGGAGTGCGCTCTTTGCCGCAACGAGGACCGTCCTCATTGCCGCAGCGGGGGCCACCAGAAGCTCGGGTCATTGCTGGCGGTCGGGAGGAGAGGAAGAGAGGCCTCGGAGCTGGGAGGAGGGCAAGGAGGGAGGGAAGGAAGAATGGAAGGAAGACTGTGGGGGGGGGGCTGCGGATGAGCTAGGAAATAGAGCGACAGAAGGTGTCGGGGCGGGGGGGGGGGAGGGCTGGCACCCGCCCCTCCAAACAGAGATTGGACCCGTGTTGACGACCACCCCTTCCCCCAGAGCAGA
>NW_007730368.1:90122-99106 GCF_000696425.1 Galeopterus variegatus
CTTCGTATAGCATACATTATACGAAGGGGGTAGGGCTGGCACCCGCCCCTCCAAACAGAGATTGGACCCGTGTTGACGACCACCCCTTCCCCCAGAGCAGATCTAGAGGGACGATCCGGCTTTGCCTCTCCAAAACCCTCAGTCCCCTGTCTCCCAACAAATATCCAGTGAAGCCATGTCCCAGCCCTCCCCCACCTTAATCAGTCCAGACCCTCTCCGCCATCTCACTCTTCTTCACCACCGGAGAACCTCACCCCTCCTTAACTAGTACCACTCCTCCCCATCCCCGTCATCTCAGACCCCCTACCACCACCATCTGATTCATCTTTACCGCTGCGGACCCCTCCTCCACCTTAGCCAACCCGACTCCCGCTGTTATGACTCACCTTCACCACTCAAGACCCCCTCCCCCACCCTAATGAACCCCGACTCCTTCCTCACTTTCTACCTGACCCCTTTTCCAATCTGGCTCACCTTTAGGTTTCAGACCTTCTCCCCTTCTCTAACCTAGTCCTGACTCCATCCCCATCCTCCTCACCCCTGACCTCCCATGCCATCTGACTCACCATCACACCAGACCTCCCCACCAGTCCTGAACCCCCGGGGTCTTCTCTCAGAGACCCTGGTGCTCACACCCTCCCCAAGTGTCACTTTCTCTTTCTCACCCCCTACCCGAGGTCACATGCCCTATCCCTAGGGGTCATTGCTTGGCAGCCTTGTCCTTCACCTTCCTCTTCACCGCCAACAACCCTACCCCTCCCCACTGTTTCTCTCCTCAGCTGGTAGCTGGGGGTCAGTTCCGGGTGGTGAAGGAGCCCCTAGGCTTCGTGAAGGTGCTGCAATGGGTGAGTGTGGTCGGGGCCGTTGGGGGAGAGTGCACGGAGAGAGGAAGGTAGTGGGTTCCAGAAGAGCAGAGGGTCGGGGTAAGGGTGGGGGCGAGGAATGGATGGAGGGGTGGAAGGGGGTGGGGAGATTGAGTCCCAGGGTGAGGTCTCAGGGGTTTGGGGCCAGAGAACGGATGGGCTGTGACATCACATAGGGTTGAGGGTACCCCTGTTGTGAACTGGCATATTGTGAAGTGAGGAAGGGATGGGGGAGGTGGAGGCTATAGCTGATTTCTGGGGGAGAGGGAGAGGTGCAAAACCAGAGAAAACCAGAGACAGTGAAGGAGACAGAGAGAATGAGAGACAGGGAATGATGGAGACAGAGATGGAATTATAGGGGGAAAAATACAGAGATGAGAAGAGATACAGAAATAAGAGAGAGAGGAGACACACAGAGACTAAGGAAAGAGAGACAGAAAGATGCACAGAGAACAGAAATGCAAAGAGAAATAGACACAGGGAGAGAGGCAGAAAAATGGGGTGGGGGAGAGAAAAAGACAGAGAGAGGAAAAAAGATACTCTGAAAAAAAAGAGGAAAAGAGGAACAAACACACAGAGAAAGAGAAGCACGAGGGAGACAGAGAGAACCATACAGAGACCGAGTGAGAGACAGAACAGAGAGACAGAGACAAACAGAAGAAACAGAAAGACAGACATAGAGAGAGACATGCACTCACATGGAGAGACAGAGAAAAAAAAGACAGAAAGAGACCAGAGAGGCAGACGCAGAGAATCAGAGACAAAGAGAGACAAAGAGATATCTGAGAAAGACAAAGACACATAGAGAAACAGAGACACAGTGAGACACACAAAGAATGACAGAGAGAGACAGAAGGAGGGAGGTCGGAGAATGGAGAGGTAGAGACAGAGAGAGATACAGGGGGAGAGAGAGAAACAGGAAGAGACAGCCACACCCCTATAATCAGCTTGTCCTTGGTCCCCGATGAGCCCTGATTAGGGGGTGGGGGTAGGGATCGCTCCATCTGCTGCTGCCTGTGCTGGGCCCCTGATCTGTCCAGAGGAGGGCACCCCCTCCCTTGCGCACACAGGCTCACTGTGGCCATCCCCATGCCTGCTGCCCAAGGTCTTTGCCATCTTCGCCTTTGCCACATGCGGCAGCTACAACGGGGAGCTCCGGCTGAGCGTGGAGTGTGCCAACAAGACGGAGAGTGACCTCAGCATCGAGGTTGAGTTCGAGTACCCCTTCAGGTGTGCCCCTGCCCTGGGATCGCAACAGACCTGGGCGAGGCGGGGGGGGGGGGAGNGGGGGGGGGGGTAGGGGGGTGGCCTGCCCAGCCCCCTCCAAGAGGCCACGCCCACTCGGATCACTGCCCATGCACTGAGCACCTGCCTTGTACCTGCCACTGCTCCGGACATCTAGCACTATGTGGTGAGGAAGACAGACATAGCCTGTCGCCCTCTTCTTCTGTTCTAGTGAAGGGAAGCAGTGAAGGACAAGCAATAACAAGATTCAAAAGTAAAAGACACACACACACATATATATACACCTTAATGCAGTAGGTGCTCAATTAATGTTAGCCAATATTATTAATCACTATGCATTCATTCATTCCATCCACATTTTTCAAGAACCTATTGTATGCCAGTTACTGCTCGAAGTGCTGGAGACATAACAGAGACTAAAACAGACCAAGCTCGGGGCCGGCCCGTGGCTCACTCGGGAGAGTGCAGTGCTGATAACACCAAGGCCGCGGGTTCGGATCCCATATAGGGATGGCCGGTTGGCTTACTGGCTGAGCCTGGTGCTGACAACACGAAGTCAAGGGTTAAGATCCCCTTACCGGTCATCTTTTAAAAAAAAAAAAAAAAAAAAAAATTTCTCACACTTGGAAATAAAGCAAGAAAATGCATGCTTTTTAAAATTGTATTTTTCATTGACAAATAATAATTGTATATATTCGTGGGGTTTTTTAATGTGATGTTTTGCTATTAAAAAAAAAAAAAAAAAAAAAAAACAGACCAAGCTCTCTACCCTCATAGAGCCTACATTATAACAAATAAATTAATAAAGAGGGATAATTACTGATTGAGAGAAATAAGGAGAGGATCCTCATGCAGGGTTTTATGATAGAGAATAATGAGGCGATGAAGCTTAGATATAGGGAATGATTGAACTCAATTAAATAATTCTGACATTAATTGAGCTCACACTGTGTGCCAGGCACTGTGCTGGGTGCTAGGTTCACAAGGGCAAGCACAAGCTGGCATGGTTGCTACCCTAACAGAGACCCACAGAGACTCACAGACACAATTTCAGAAGAAGCTTCTGAGGCTCCTCCACTACTTGGCCAAAGCACATAACAGCTCTGGGCCTCAATTACCTCATCTGTAAAAGGGAATAATAATAATACCCACCTCACAGGACTGTGGTTAGTATTAAATGACTTAATACTTATAAAGTACTTAGCACAGTGCCTAGCACACAATAATGCTCCATAAGTGTTTGTTAAATAAGTGAAATAAGTTTGAGGGATTTAGGAAAGAGGTCAGGGGTTGAGTTCAAAACTGGGGGTGGGGGGTTAGAACACTAAAGGTAAATGTAGGCTCAAGAGATCATCCAGTGGAGAGAGAGAAGAGTGAAAATAAAGGAAAGCCCAGCATAGGCCCTAAACAGTGATGGAAAGCAGAGGAGCTTCCAGGAAAGCATGGCCTGAGTGGAAGAGGGGCAACCAGGGAACCACCAGTTCACAGAAGCCAGGGGAAAGAGAGTTTGGGGAAGGAGGGGTAGTGGGCAATGTGGAATACTGCTTAGAGCTGGCCTTTGGGAACCCACAAGACCATAAAAATCCCCTGGGGACCCCCTGCCCCTCCCTTGGGTCCTGAAGATCTGCCCTTTACCCACAAGTCTCCCAGAAAAAAAGTTTGCCCTGGGTCCTCCTTCTACTGCCCTGATACCCCCCAAGGACCCCTCATTCCCCTTTGGACACCCCCTCTCCCAACCCAGCCCACTAGAAACACAGAAACTCAAACCCAGATTCAACTTCTTGCTCTACCACTTAGCAGTTTTACAGCCTTAAGCAAGTAACTTAACATTGCTATCCCTTGCTCATCTGTAAAACGGTTATAATAGTGCCTGCTTTAGAGAATTGCTGGGAGGAGGTGTCATTAAATGAGACAGTTATGTAAAGTGATTAGTAGCTGATCAATAAGCTTAGGCCCCGGGCCGGCCATGGCTCACTTGGGAGAGTGTGGTGCTGATAACACCAAAGCCATGGGTTCGGATCCTATATAGGGATGGCCGGTTCGCTCACTGGGTGAGCATGGTGCTGACAACACCAAGCCAAGGGTTAAGATCCCCTTACCAGTCATCTTAAAAAAAGAAAAAAAGTGTAGACCCCTTTCCTCAGGACCTTTGCTACACAAAAGCACCAGCACCATTTGTTCAGTCTCAGGATCCTATCCCCCAATCTGAGGCCAGAGCTCTGGGACCTCACTCCAATCCTTCTCCCTACACATGTTTTCTCCCTACAACCTCCTCCTCCATCACACCACTGGAAAGGCTGTAGTCTCAGGACACCTTCCCAGTCTACCTGTCTTCCCTCACATACATCCTGTTCCAAGATCCCTCTATCCTCTTTTCTGCCTGTCTTATCTTATTTTGTAGTTGGTGGGCTCTCCGTGCATATATTTTTTTCTCTCAGGAGCCTGAAATGGGTTGGGGAGAAGAATCAACATGATGTAGGGGGAAAACAGGGTTCAGATCCCAACTCAGCCATTCCCTCACCAGCTGTGTGACTTTAGGCAAGTTAATGCACTTCTCTGAGCCTGTTTCCACCTTTGTATATTTCATTCAATAAACATTTCTTGAGAACCTACTATATGCCAGCACTGTTCCAGGCCCTGGGGACACAGCAATGAACAAAACAGAGGAAAAAGCCCTGCCCTCTTATAGTTACAACAAAAATCAAGATGAAAAAGTACAAAACATGGTATTTCAGATGGGGATCACTGCTACTGAGAAAAATGGAGCAAGGAAGAGTGCTAAGGAGTGCTAGGAGGGAATGGTTCAATTTAATTTTAAATAGCAAAATCAGGGAAGGCCTGATTTCCACTGTTATCACTGAGAAGGTAACAGCTGAACAAAGATTGAAGGAGATGAGGGAGCAGGATATGAAGCTATCTAGAGGAAGAGCATTCCTGGCAGAGGGAACAGTCAGTGCAAAAATCCCGGGGTGGGAGGATGCCTGGCAAGTTCTAGGAATAACCAAGAGGCCAGAGTACCTGGGTTGGAGTGAAGGATAAATAACACCTATCTCACCAGGATGCTTTGAGTAATCAATGACATGAGACTGGTACATAGTAGGTGCTCTGTGAATGGTTATTTCCTCCTCTTCCTGGGACCTTGTCAGAATCTGGGGACCCATGACTGGGCAGGAAGGTGGTGAGGGAGTTCTTAGGGGATAGGCCACACCTGCTTACCTCTCTTTGCAGGCTGCACCAAGTGTACTTTGATGCACCAAACTGCCGAGGGGGCACAACTAAGGTCTTCCTAGTGGGGGACTACTCCTCATCGGCCGAATTCTTTGTCACTGTGGCCGTGTTTGCCTTCCTCTACTCCATGGGGGCTCTGGCCACCTACATCTTCCTGCAGAACAAGTACCGAGAGAACAACAAAGGGCCCATGATGGTGAGTCCCCACAGCTGCTTGCATGCAAGGACCATAGGGACACAGAGCCTCAGGGACACAGCCATGCTCACGGGCCACACCAAATCCTAGACAGGCCCCCATGCAAGCAGCCACCATAATAACCACACATGTTGTTGCTGCTGCTGCTGCTGCTGCTGCTGCTGCTGCTATGAGTCCACATCGGACATCAGGGACACAGAGTCATAGAGTCACAGGGACATACTCGCAGCCCACACAGAATCCCAGACAGGCCCACACCTGTGAACCTGTCAACTTTCACACAACCACGCAGTCTACATCAAAGGAAAGAGCACACAGAGGTTCTCTGTGACAGTCATGCATGTCATCACACCACATAGACATACTGATTCCTACACAGCTGTACTCACACACCCTCATCCCAAACACAAAATGACATAAATTCCCACATGCAGACAAAAGTGGAAAGACACATTACTTTCCACAGATTCGGAAACCATCTGACAGAGTTCCCTCCCCCCAACACCCACATATCACAATCACACTCCCACACCCTCTGTGCCATGTACACACACACAAGCCCAAGCTGGGAGGGCCACCTTCAGGTGAAAGTGTTGTGGGCTTCAGAGATGAAGAGGCAGGGGAGAGACAGGCCTCTTCTGGGGGGCCTCCCCCAGAAAGTCTGTGATCTGAGGAGGCCCCAGGGTCCATGGTGAAGCAGCCCACTCAGTCTTCTTCACTTCTGCCCGCCCTAGGACTTTCTGGCCACGGCAGTGTTTGCCTTCATGTGGCTAGTTAGCTCATCAGCATGGGCCAAGGGGCTGTCAGACGTGAAGATGGCCACGGATCCAGAAAACATTAT
This sequence comes from Galeopterus variegatus, assembly GCF_000696425.1. NCBI lineage: Eukaryota > Metazoa > Chordata > Mammalia > Dermoptera > Cynocephalidae > Galeopterus > Galeopterus variegatus. The sequence goes on from NW_007730368.1 coordinate 96,496, forward strand.
CAAGCAGATGCCTATCTGCAGCCAGACAGAAATCACATGCAAGGAACTGAGGGATCCTGTGACCTCAGGGCTCAACACCTCAGTGGTAAGTCCTGGGAAGTAGATGGGCCAGCTGGAGGGTGAGGATGGGAACTTATAGTCTGGCATGGGGAGGAGTGGAGAAAAACAATGAGAGGAGAATCAGGAGAGATCAAAGGGGGCTCCCTGGGGGACACATGCCAACAACATTCAACAGAGCATTGAAGAATAAGAAAGCAATTGTAACCACTGTGACACCACGTCCCCAAGGGGGAAAAGTGAGATCTTCTGTCCAGATTAGGCTTGGGATACCTTGATCCCAGATCCAGCCTTGATCCCATGATCCAGTCATGTAGAATCTCAGGCAAATCAGTACTCTCTTGGGACCTGTTTCCTCATGTGCAAAATGAAAGAATAACTTGAAATGTTTCCCCACCTGGATGCCCCCTACTGAAGAGGCAAATTCCTGCTCTGCCACTTGCAAGCTCTGTGACCTGAAACTAGTTACGCAGCCTCTCAAGGCTCAGTTTGAGTAAGTAAATCGAAGATTAATAATAGGTCCTGCTCCAAAGTTGAGTATTTAATGAACTAATAACATGCTTAGTGCTTAGAAAAGGACCTGGCACCAGCTAAGTCTTATACAAGCGTGTTACACATACTAAGATTCCAACTCTTCTTTCTGCTCACTCGCTGGCTGTGAGACTTTGGGCAACTTAACCTCTATGGGACTCAGTTTCCTCAACTGTAAAATGGAGATATTATTTCCTGTCCAAAAATTGGATTTTAAGTAAACAAATAACACGTAAAGTGCTTAGAATAGGGTGTGGCATATAGTAAAAGGTATATAAAATGTTTTATGTTTTAAAAATATTTTATTTTTTATATACTTATATTTTATTTTAATTAGTTTAGGTACACAAGGACATATATTTATATTTTAATACAAAAGTATATATTTATACATGTGCATTTATACATATATTTGTATTTATACATATGTGTATATATGCATCTGTTAATGGTATATCTGTATTTAATACAAATGTATGCTTACATTTTACTATAAATGTTACAAATTTAAATTTACTGTATTTTACACAGGTACAAACGTGTATTGGTAATATGTACATGTGCAAATATATAAATACTCATATATATAATACTGATAGATCTCAACATCCCTGGGAATCTGAATTCTAATACGCGCTCCCCCCACCCCAAGGTGATTTTTCTGCACACAGTTCACGTGCTGGGACTCAGAGGGTCCGGGTTTCAGAAACCACCACCCTCTGGGAGCCCACGGATCCATGCTCTATGTACCCATTCCTAAGCGCGCGGCCTCGATGTCCCCCAGGGCCGCGAAGGCAATGGGCGGGGGACGACAACCGGGCCTTGTCTCTCTGCAGGTGTTCGGCTTCCTGAACCTGGTGCTCTGGATCGGCAACCTGTGGTTCGTGTTCAAGGAGACAGGCTGGGCCGCCCCGTTCCTGCGTGCGCCTCCCGGCGCCCCTGAGAAGCAACCCGCACCCGGGGACGCCTATGGCGATGCGGGCTACGGGCAGGGCCCCGGCGGGTACGGGCCCCAAGACTCCTACGGGCCCCAGGGCGGCTACCAGCCCGACTACGGGCAGCCCGCCGTTGGCGGTGGCGGTGGCTACGGGCCTCAGGGCGACTATGGGCAGCAAGGCTACGGCCCTCAGGGTGCGCCCACCTCCTTCTCCAATCAGATGTAGTCTGGTGAGTGACGGGCGGGCGATGCGGCCAAAGAGGGTACATGAAAAGAGACGGGCGGGTCAGTGAACCAATAAGATTCGGGGGTAGATGGTAGGTAGGACGTTTGCCAGGCAAGTAAGGGCCGAAGTTTGAAGGAGCCAATAGAGAGGCAGAGCTACAAGCTCGAGCGGAAAAACTAACCAATGAGTGGAGAGTAGGCGAGTGTACTTGAAGATGGGCAGAATGAAGAGCCAATAGAAGGGAGGTAGAAGTGCAGCTCTGAGGGGCCGGCCCGTGGCTCACTCGGGAGAGTGTGGTGCTGATAACACCAAGGCCCCGGGTTCGGATCCCATATAGAGATGGCCGGTTCGCTCACTGGCTGAGCGTGGTGCTGACAGCACCAAGTCAACGGTTAAGATCCCCTTACCGGTCATCTTTAAAAAAAAAAAAAAAAAAGAAGTGCAGCTCTGAGGGAAGGAGGGGAGAAAGAAGTGGACAGAGCAACCAATGAAAGGAGGGAATCGCAGGTGAACCTGTGCCCCGAAGTGCAGGAGCCACGGAAGGGAAAAGGAAGTGGGTCTTAGAGGTGATTAACAAGCCAATGGGTGATAAGGCCAGTAGATGGTGAAGTTAAACGGGCGTGAGTCTTGAAGGTCAGACAAACTCGCCAATCCGGGAGGAGGTGATGGATCTGCCACCTGTTCCAACCCTCGAGGTGAGGGAGGTGGTGTGGAATTCAAAGGAGGAAAAGGGGCGGGGTGGTGGCCTTGAAAAACTTTCAGGCCTTCTTGCTGGGACTTGGAAGAGAAGTGAGATTTCCCTCAGATATGAAGGAGGAAGGAGGGGAGAAAAGGCAGGGGGATAGCGTGGGGGGGGGGGG
>NW_007730368.1:99351-112306 GCF_000696425.1 Galeopterus variegatus
GGGGGGGGGGCGAGGAAGTGGCGACACGTGGGTGGAGGCAGTTTCTGGCGCTGGATTAGCCAGGATGGAAAGGGCAGGGAGTTTGTTAAGCATCCCATATCTAATTCATCAAAAATCCTGTTGGCTCTACCTTCAGAATATATCTATAATCTTCCCACTTCTCACTGTCATCTCCCCCGGACCCCTTCACAGTCTCCACCGCCGTTCCCATTCTGTTCTACTCACAGCATCCCAGTGGATTTTGTTAAATCCTAAATTAGGCCACGGCCCTCCTGCGCTCAGAACTCTGCCATGGCTACCATTTCACTCAGATGAAAAGCGGAAGTCTTCCCTGTGGTCACAAGGCCCTACACATTGAGCCCCCCCTTCTCTGGCCTCATCTCCTATCACTCCCCAGCCCCGTTTCAGCCACACTGGCCGCCTCAGTGTGCCAAGCACAATCCGGCTTCAGAGCCTTTGTACTTGCTTTTCCCCTGGAGTTTCACACCCACGCACACTGACAACTATACCTGGCCAGCTCCTTTTCATCCTTTTGGTCACTTATTCAGTCACCTATCTTGTTTTCTGTCTCATAGTACCATGTGCTTTTCTTTATTAATTTATGTGGTTATTGACTGTCTCTTCCACTAGACTAGGGAATGTGATCATGACTTATTCATGCTCTCAACACACATCACTTAGAGCACTCAATGTTAAGAAACAGTTTAGTGAGTAAATAATGGAAACAACATAGCATGAGACATTTTACTCTTCTCAAAGTTGTCCCATGGCTTACACTTCATCCAGTCAAAGCTGAAGTGCTCACAGCCTTGTCCACAAGGCCCTGTGTGACCCCGTTACCTACCCTCTGACATCACCGCCTACCACTCTCCACCTTGCTCACTCCATTTTTTGATTTTTTCCTTTTCACTTATTATCACCTTATGTTATACTAGATAATTCACGTACGCATCATGTTAATTGTGTGAAGTCTGTCTTCCCCTGCTACAATGTACTTTTTTTCTTTTGGTTGGGAGAATCTGGTACCTAACCCAGTGGGAGCAAGGTCAGGAATACCTCCCAGTAGGAGCAGCTGGGATGAAGCTGACTTCAGAACTATGAGTGAAGGAAGAAGGAAAAACAGACATGCCAGGCAGAGGGTAAAGCCAGGGGGAAGGCATAGCATCCCAACCCCTCACTGAGGGCGCCTGGGTCTGGACCCCCTCTCCTTTCTGTGTCTTTTGTCTCTACAGGTCAGTGCAGCCCGGGAGGACCCCATGGGTGGGCAAGAGCTCAGAGAAAGCCTGCCCCCCCTTCCCACCCCTACACCCTAGGTCTCCACCCCTCAAGCCAGGAGACCCTAACTGTCTTTGCTGTTTATATATATATATATATATATATATTATATATAAATATCTATTTATCTGTCTGAGCCCCACCCTCACTTCACTCCCTTCATGCACTAGGGGCCCAGTCTTGAGTGGGCCCCTCTCTTACTCCTACCCCTTCTCCTGCATCCCTGTTCCGCGGCCCTGTCCCCTGAGGTTAGGGGGCTCTGAAAGGGGGGCAGGGAAGGGACAGACCTCTGCTGAGTGGGGAGGGTGGGCGTGACTTCAGACTCTGTCCCCTATTTCCCCCCCTTCTTTCAACTCTGGCCTTGGTTCCTCCAGAAATGCCTGAACAGAGACCATTAGGGAAAATTCAACCCAAGGATGGGAGAAAGGCAAAGATAGGGGGGTGGGAGGGCAGTTTGAAAGGACAACTTAGGATCCAAGGTGGTCTTGGAGGGGAGCTCCGGAGTGGAGGGGCCAGCAGTGGGTTGGGTTCTAGACATACTGGAGCTGGAGTCTAAAGGAGAGGGGTGACCTAGGCTGAGGGCGTGGATCTGGAAGGGGCGGGGCTTGGAGTAGGACAGGGTTCCATGGAAGGGATGTGACTTGGGACGTGGGGACAGGGTTTGAAAGAATGCTGAGGGTATCTAGAAAGAGTGGGACCTGAACCAGGCAGTGGGTGAGGCTCCAGAGTGGGCGGGTCTTGGAAAGGGGCCAGAGCCTGTGGAAGGGGTGTGGCTTGGAATATTCAGGAGACTGAACTTGATTCTAAAGGGGATAGATCTTGAGCAAGGCAAGAAGTGGGATTCAGGAAGGGGCCGACCTTGGGGTGAAGTCCTGGCCAGGGTTCCAGGCGGGCCGGGTCTTAGAGTGGGGCGTAAGGGTTGTTTCAGAAGGGGCAACCCCCCCCTCACTATGACAGTGAAGAAAATGTTCTAAAGAGGACAGGTTTGGGAAGTAGGTGTTGGGGGATTTGATTAGGAACTGCAGGATGGATTTTGTTAGGCGTGGGGGTGGGAATGACCCTGGCCAAAACGGGACCGAAGTGGCCTAGAAAGAGCTGAGTGATATGACTTGGAGGATGAGGGGTGAGATCCAGGGAGAAGCACCCCCCACACCCTTGCCCACCCCCGTGATGAGACAGCTAGGTAATCAGAGGACAGAGCCAACCGGTCTGTGGGGCTGGCCCACCCCTCTTTCCCCCTTCCCCTGCCCCCTCCCTCAACACTCCCACCCATCCTGGGGTGGTTGGAGACCCGGTCTGGAGCCCCTATCCTGCACCCTCTGCTGTGTCTGTGATGTCGGTAGTGCCTGTGATCGTGTGTTGCCATTTTGTCTGGCTGTGGCCCCTTTCCCTCCCCTCCAGATCCCCACCCTTTCCTGCGCCCTTCGGTATTGTTCGAAGACCCCCTCCCCAAGGAAGAACAAATGACTAATTCCCCTCCCCCAAATAAACTCCTCAACCATCTAGTCCACCCGGCTCTGATTTCTCGGTATGTCTTTTATTTGAGGGGGGGACGTGGGAAGAGATGAGAGAGAAGGCGAGAGGGAACCCCGTCCCCGACCTGCTGAACGCCGTTCAAGTTGCGGCACCATTTTAGGCCCCTCCCACAGAGTCGGAACGAGCCATCTCCTCTGAATCCTGTCCTGCCATCATTCGAAGTCACGCTCTGAGTGTCTCTTCGCTGTCTCACTACTGGCCACCAAATACCCAGTTCTTTCTAGGGTTTGGTTCTAATTCTGGTCACTTAACCAAGCCCTTCCCAGCCTTTGTGGAGCCTCCTCCCTAAATCCCCAAGGGGTCGGAATAGGACCCCCATACTTAACAAGGAGACTTCACCCTACCCAACCCCCTCCGTATTCTTCAGACCCTTCTGTCTCCTTTTCCTTGCCTCCGCCCCAGCTGGAGAACCGGGAGAACGGTTAGGCAGCAAGGCCAGAGGTGGGGCGCCAGAGTGACTCCTTAGTTAATTAACTTATTCATTCCCTTTTTACCCATCCCCGGCTCCTCCCTGGGGCAAGGACGGCGGGAAGTGACAGGGATGTGAGTAATGGAAGTGGGGGGAGGACCCCGGCGCCCGCGATGAAAGGCTCGACCGACCGCTGCCGCCTGCGTGGCTAATTAAGACCCCGGGCCGGGTGCCTGAGTTGTGACTGCACGCGTGGGACCCCTCCCCCCAGCCCCGAGGCGAAGCGGAGACTGAGAGCGCAAAGGAGAGACTCCCAGCTCTGGAACTGAGTTTAGGGAAGGGGATATCTAACTGGAGAGAGAAAAATGGGGGCAGGGGAGGGAAGGCTTTAAGATCTACTTTTCAGAATTTAGGAGGCTCAACAGTTGGGCCTTTAAGGATGGGAGGGAGCGAGAAAGAGGGCCTCCTCTTGGGGACCATTCTTGCAACATGCGTCCGAGGGAAACAGGAACCTCACCTGTGGGGAGGAGGCCAAGAAGTGGCTTTAACCTCTCCCCCAAATGAGCATCCAAGATAATCGACACGAACGGTCAATACAGGCACCCTAGCGCGCCACCCCTTCCAACCAGATTGCCACCTCCGAGTTCCCCTTCATCCACTACAGAGCCCTGAAGCCCTAGAATGTCCCGTGAGAAGCCACGTGGCACACTGGGGTTCCGGTGGCCGTGCTTTCTGATACCCGGCTCCGGCCCAGGGTGGGAGGGCAGGGGCTCTCCCGAATGGCGCCCTAGGCTGCGTGCAGCTCACCTCAAGGCAGGGGGCGCCTTGGCTGCCGAGAGACTACAGGCCCGGGGGCGGGCGCTGCGGGGCGCGCTCCTCCCACGCCGGTGTCAGGTTTACGGAACAGAGCTCCCAGGCCGGACGCGCGGTGGCCTGACGCCGGCAAGGATTCCATTCTCCTGACCCGGCCCGGCTTGACCCTGCCCGGGAGCGCCATGTTCGCGCGCGGGTCGCGGAGGCGCCGCTCTGGGCGTGCGGTGAGTGGGACTCAGGGCAGCGGTGGGCGTCGGGGGTAAACTGAGGCCCAGGCGAGAGGGCAGGGGATAGGGATAACGAGGAGGTGCCCCACAGAGGGCCTGGGAATTCCAATCGCCAGCATTCCCAGACCCAGGGGTTGGGGCTGCTGGAGGCGTGTGGATGAAGAAACATGTGTAGATCTGGTGGCCCATGTCACCTCTCCGCACACCTTTATCAGCACCCCGGGGACCTGGTGCGCGCCCATCTCCTGTGGGGAGGGGATTCTGAGGGCCAAAGATTGTGTCTTGGGGTCTTGGGTTGAGCAGAGACCTGAGTTTCTGAGAGAAGGGACACCCTACCTTGGGGGAAGGTGGACTGAGGGATGGGAGCATATATTCCTGGGATGCCGGACGCTGAGGGTGGAGGGTCTGGGAATTGGGGAAACAGGGCCTCCAGGCTTCCACTTGAGCCACGGAATTTTTGACTTCTTAAACAGGAGGATCTCTCTCTTCCTTTGGAGGGGGCCTCTGATGGGGGAAAGTGGAGGCTGAGTTTGGTAGTCCAGAGGAGTAACTATCCCTGGGATATGAGGGATAAAGAAAGGCCAAGGTTTCTTGGAGTGGAGTTTTCTCAATGGAGCAGGGGCCTCCTGAGATCCTGGGGGAGGGTCCCTAGTTCTTTGGGCATGAGGAGGTGAAGCTCAGGGTTTGGGGGAGGAGCTCCTGAGCTTCTGAAGGGAAGAGCAGGGTTTATGTGGGGACCCCAGAGAAAGATGGGTTCTCAGTCTCCTACCCTGTGGAATTGGAGTGCTGCTGGCCTCGTGGGTGGAGGAGGGACAAGGATGAGGCCTGGAAGGAGATGCCCAGATTAGGGACTATGTGTTCTGGTGGGGAGAGTACTGGAATTCTGGGGGAGGTGTTTGAAGCCTCTAGTGATAAGAGGCTGGTGGGAGGTGTCCGAGGCCGGCCTGGGGAGGGGAATTCCCTGAAAAGGGGGCATATAGGGAGGTGGCCTCAGCTGCCCTGCCTCTGCCTCAGTTGTGTCCCCCTCCCCCATGCTCCGGGCGCTGTCCCAGCCTGCCCAGCGTTGCCCTGGTGGGACAGGCCCCAGCGTGCAGTTGCAGGCCTTGGAGTGGAGGGGCGGGCGTTAACTTCTCCCTCTCTGCTCCCGCGCCTCGCCCGGCCCTGCATCTGCCCCTGCCCCACTACAGCCTCCGGAGGCAGAGGACCCAGACCGGGGCCAGCCCTGCAACTCCTGCAGGGAGCAGTGCCCCGGCTTTCTGCTGCACGGCTGGAGGTAAGTGACTCCCCAAGAGCCTCACCTTTGTCAGATCCCCACTCTCAAAGGACCCCCCCCCACCTCCCCGCTGGCTTAGGCCATGCCCCTAGGCTTGGGCTCCGCCCACAGATGGAACTCAGTTGGGAAAAGAGCCTCACTCTCAGATTCGGAGCCCCGCCCCTGACTCATTCCCAAGAGTCTCTTCCCAGGACAGCTCCACCGACTACACAGCCTCACCCCCAGAATAAACCTCCCCAAGCCTCTGAGTCCCATTCTTAGGGAGATCCTTGGTCCTGGGTGCTGTGCATTGCCCACTGACCTCCAGCCCATCCCCACCCTTAGGCTCAGAACTCCTCTCCCAGACCCAGTGTCCTGTCCTGTTACTGGAGGCCTGCACCCTAAAAGTCTCATACAGACACAGCCCACAGCCGCACACTTAGGCCCTATCCACAGGCTCAGAGCTCTCCTGCCCACAAGTTCAGAGCCTCATCACAGGCCAGAGCTCTGCCTCTAGGGAAAGTTCCCCCACAAAGTCCAGAGTCTCTCCTGAGGGGGAAGCCCCTAGATTTATAACTCCAATCTCAGTCTTGGAGTCCCGCCCCTACTCAGGCCTGCTGCCCGGGAGAGTCTGACCCAAGTCCCAGAGCTGAAAGGTTAGGGGGTGTCCTTGGGATCCCACAGCCCCATCCCTTCACATCCTGCTCACAACCATTTCACAGCCATGCCCTCGGACCCTGTCGTACAGCCCTGCCCTCAGCTGGAAGCCAAGCCCCTCCCAACCAGCACCGCACTACCCATGACCTCTCTGTTCACAGGCTCACAGCCAGACCTTGGCTCATAGCCCCACCTCCTGTCAGCCCTGCCCCTAGGCCCAGAATCCCTTCCCTCTTAGAGCCCTTTGGTAGTGAAAATCTGCATGTCCCCGTCCCTCAGTTGGATTTAGGCTGCCCAGGGGTCTGGGTAGGCAACCCCTTAGTAATTGACCCCCATCCCGGCCCCCTCAGAAAGATCTGCCAGCACTGCAAATGCCCACGGGAGGAGCACGCAGTGCACTCAGTGCCTGTGGACCTGGAACGCATCATGTGTCGGCTAATCTCAGACTTCCAGCGCCACTCCATCTCCGATGACGACTCGGGCTGTGCATCAGAGGAATATGCCTGGGTGCCCCCGGGCCTTAAGCCTGAGCAGGTGACCAGAGACTGGGCACCCATTCTTGCTCTCCAGTGGGTACACACACACATACACGCACACTCGGGTAGGACCCTATATCTGGGGCAACACTAAAGTGTGAGGTCAGACTTTGAGTGTCCTTCTGACTCCTCTAATTGAGAGTGGTCAGCCCCCCACACCTCACAAAGAACCCTGAGTGATCACCAGGTAGTTTCTTGGGCCCTGTTCACCCCGCTTCTATTCCATCCTTTACCTCAGGCTTTATCCCAGCACTTCATTCACCATGTGGTTGATCAGTGATTCATCATTCATCAGTGATTAATTCATTCGGCAAATAGTTAGTGAGCACCTACTGATGTCAGACACTGTTCCAGGCACTGAGGACACAGCAATAAACAAAACACAAAATATCTTCCCACATGGAGGTTAGATTCCCAAAAGAAGCAACTGTCAGTAAACAAATCTGTAAATAAATATATGTCAGATGGTGTAAGGACCTTGCAGTAAAAAAGCAGGGAAGGAGGGTGGGGAAGGAGAGAGACAGACAGAGATGCTAGGATTGTAAATAAAGTGTCCAGGTAAGCCTCTATGAGAACTTAATGTTCTAGGTGCCCTGAAGGAAGTGAAGAAGTGGGCCTTGCAGATATCTGAGGTTAGAGCAATCCAGGCAAAGGGAATAGGTACTGCCAAGGCCCTGAGGCAGGAGTGCACTTGACATGTGTGAGGAGCAGTGAGGAGGCCAGTGCAGCTGGAGCAGAGAGTGAGGGGGACAGCGTTGGGAGGTGAAGTCACAGAGGTGGCAGGGACCATGGAGAGGACCTTTGACTTTGACTCTGAATGAGGGGGAAGCCACAAGAAGGTTGTGAGCAGAAGAACGACATGATTTGTCTTATGATTTAACAGGTCCCTCTGGCTGCTGAGTGTAGAACAGCCTGTAGGAGTGAGGTTGAAGCAGGGGACCAGTGAGGACGAGGCCACTGCAATAGTCCAGGTGACTGATGGTGGTGCTCCAAGTGGAAGTAGTGAGAAGTGGCCAGATTCTGGACATATTTTTATTTTTTATTTATTTATTACTTTTTTTTTTGTCTTTTTCCGTGTCCGGCAACGGATCGCAACCCTCAGTGTCGCCCCCGTACCGGACCGGGACCGGCAACGGTATCGCAACCCTTGGTGTTGCCCCCGCGCCTCGCTCAGCCAGTGAGTGGGAACCGGTCTGTATGTGGGATCCGAACCCTCGGCGGGAGCGCCGCCGCGCTTCCCAAGCGGCGCACTAGCGCAGTGCACCACCAGGCCGGCCCTCTGGACATATTTTTAAAGTAGAACTGAGAGGATTTGCTTGTGGGGGCGAGAGAGAGAGGAGTAAAAGATGACCCCAAGGATGGGCAGGTTAACTGGTATGGGAAAGGCCAAGGCAGGGGCAGTTTGAGAGGTAAGAGCCTAAGTTTTGGCCATGTGGAGTTTGAGATGCCTGTTGCACATCTAAATGGCTACATTGCCTGGAACTTAAGGAAGAGGTCACAGGGCTGGAGATATGTATTTGCAACACATTAGCCAATAAATGATATTTACAGTCATGGGGTTGGATGCAGTTCTCAAGGGAGTGAATGTAGACAGAAGCAAGAGGACCAAAGACTGAGCCCTAGGACCCTCCCACATTTAGGGGTCAGCTAGTTGGGGAGGAACCAAAAGAGGGACATAGAAGGAAGAGCCAATAAGGTAGGAGGAAAACCAGGACCATATGGTATTCTGGAAACCAAGGAAAGAAGGCGTTTCCAGGAAGAGGGAGTGATCAGCAGGATCCAGTCCTACTGATGGGTCAAGTCCAATGAGGACTGAGACCTGAACGATGATTTTAACAATGCAGACATCATCGATGACCTTGATCGCTTTGGAGGCAGGTAGGAGCTGAAGCCTGACTGGAGTAGAGTCAAGAGAGAATGGGAAGAGAGAAAGTGGAGTGTGCATGGGTGCTTACAACTCTTTTGAGGAATTTTGCTGTAAAGGGAAGGAGAAAAGTGGAGTGTCAGCCAGAGGGGGAAGTGGGGTTAAGACGTGAGGGAATTCTTAGCGTGTTTGGGAGCTCAGGGAAATGATCCAGACCTTAAGAAGGAGAGGTGGTGGAGTAGTCAGGGGAAGTTCCCTTCTGATGACTTTAATTTTCTCAAGGAAGTAGGGACCCACCATCTCACTGCATCCCAACTCACCCCTAATCTCATTTGTTTTCTCCCCATGTCCTCCCAGGTATACCAGTTTTTCAGCTGCCTTCCAGAGGACAAGGTCCCCTATGTCAACAGTCCTGGGGAGAAATACAGGATCAAGCAGCTGCTGCATCAGCTACCCCCACATGACAGTGAGGTGAGAGAGAGAAGACAGGAAGGGCCTATCAGGCATGGGGCACAGCTTGGGCAAATGCAGGGCAGCTGGAAAGAAAGGGGCAGGGGCAGAGGAGGAAAGGTGAGCTGATCTGAGGTGAGGGGTCTGGACAGGCAGAGGCCATCAGGGGCCATTCCTTGGCAAAACCACAGCTGGGCCTTGAAAGAAGTAAGGGGTAGATATTTCAAGCAGGAGGCACCATCTCTACAAAGGCCTAGAAGTCAAATTTCTTTTTTTAAAAAAAGATGACTGGTAAGGGGACCTTAACCCTTGACTTGGTGTTGTCAGCACCACGCTCTCCCAAGTGAGCTAACTGGCCGTCCCTATATAGGATCCGAACCCGTGGCCTTGGTGTTATCAGCACCACAGTCTCCCAAGTGCGCGATAGGCCGGCCCTTAGAAGTGGAATTTTTGAGCATAGATAAAGTCTGGAAGTGGGGCAGGGGCAGGGGCAGGTATCAGGGGAGGAGCCCGGAAGACCCCTACCTCCCCCAGGCACAGTACTGCACGGCACTGACGGAAGAGGAGAAGAAAGAGCTCAGAGCCTTCAGCCAGCAGCGAAAGCGGGAGAATCTGGGGCGTGGCACCGTGCGCATCTTCCCAGTGACCATCACTGGGGCCATCTGTGAGGAGGTGAGGGCCTCTTCCAGGGAACAGTGACTTTGCTCCAAGCCCTGGGGTGCAGGGCCCATCTCTCAGGCTACTTAATATCAATGGACTTTCTCTAGGGTTCCCTCTGGTGGACAAGGTCTGTTCCTCACATCTCAGTGTTAGGTGGGGACTGTCTCTAAGGACCCCCGATGGACGGGGTGTGTCTCTAGAGGCCCCTGGTGGATGGGACTGCTCCTCAGATCCCACCATTAGGAGTGGTTTGTCTCTAAGGAGGCTCTAGTGTACCTTCTCTATGGTCTCCTCCTCTTTATGCAGTGGACTTGGAGCGCAGGCTGTCTCTCTGGTCCTCTTGTGGTCAGGACTTGTCCTTAAGAACTGGCTCACAGTGGTAGGGTCTGTCTCCCGAGCCCTGTGGTGGGTGGAATTTGTCTCCAAAGCCCTCCCTGGTGGGTGGGGCCTGTCCTTAGATCCTACTGGTTTTTTTGTTTTGCTTTGTTTTTGGTGGCTGGCCCGGGATCCAAACCCTTGAACTTGGTTTTATAACACCGTGTTATAACCAACTGAGCTAACTGGACAGCCCAGATCCTACTGTTAATTGAGGTGTGTTGCTAAGGTCCCGGTGAGTGGAGACTATCTCTATGGTTCCCCCACTGGGGCTGGCTTGTCTGTATGTCTTCCTCACCCCACTATGGGGGAGGCTTGCCTGCAAGGCCACCCACAACAGGTAGGGCCTATCTGTATGGTTTCTCCTATGAGTGGAGTCAGTCTCTAAGCCCCCTCCCCACCATCGGGTATAGTCAGAGCCTGTCTTAAAGTTACCCCGTGGGTGTTGCAAGTCACAAAGGTTCACCATGAAGAAGGCCCAAGTGTGACATACCTTGGCTGACCCCATCCATCTTACTATCTTGGCAATGGTGACGGTGTCTGTCTGGCACTTGGCAGTGTGGGAAGCAGATCGGAGGTGGGGACATTGCAGTGTTTGCCAGCCGCGCAGGCCTGGGCACCTGCTGGCACCCACAGTGCTTCGTGTGTACCACGTGCCGGGAACTGCTCGTTGACCTCATCTACTTCTATCATGCTGGCAAGGTCTACTGTGGGCGCCATCATGCTGAATGCCTGCGCCCGCGCTGCCAAGCCTGTGATGAGGTTTGTGGCTCCCTGCCCAGAGGTGGGACTGGAGGGCGGGCAGGGCCGGGAGCAGGCCCTTCTGATAGCTGCTTATGGCCTGTGCCCTCCAGATCATCTTCTCCCCTGAGTGCACAGAGGCTGAGGGCCAGCACTGGCACATGGGCCACTTCTGCTGCTTCGAATGTGAAGCTTCACTGGCAGGGCAGCGCTACGTGATGCGTCAGAGCCGCCCCCACTGCTGTGCCTGCTATGAGGCCCGCCACGCGGAGTACTGTGATGGCTGTGGGGAGCACATCGGTGGGTGAACATGATGGGACTGGACAGCAGGATGGATAGACATTTGGGCTGCAGCCCCACCCTACCAGGATTCCCCCTGTCCTCCAGGCCCTATTCCCCATTATACCCCATAATTTAAGTAGAGTTCCAGCACCATAGGCCTGTACCCTTCCCTGCAAGTCCCACACCCAGCATCCCCAGCTATGCTGTACTTTCCAAACCTCACCTATACAACACTAGGCCACCACTACACATCTAGACCCACCTCCAGAGTTCCCTCTAATTCCCAGCCCCCAGGGCTACCCTCGAAGCCTAGCCTCCACTACCTTAAGCTATGCCCTATTCTCTCCAACTGCTCCATCAGTCTAGGTTCCCTTATACCTTCTAGCTATACCCTACCCTCTAAGACCCACTCTTTTCCCATCAAGGCCACAATCTACCTTCTAAGCTCTGCCCCCACCACCCAGACCTTTTCTTCATGTTCAGCCTTCCACTCTCTTTCCACCTGAAGCTATCCCTTAATATCTAAGCCTGGCCCACATCTTAGTCCAATGCCCACCCGCACTCCGGAAGGGGGAACCCTGGAAAAGAAAGGGGCCGGGGAAGGGAAGCATTTGCCAGCCAGTTTCCAGGAGAGGAGGAGGATGAGGAACTATGGGGTGAGGACCAAACCTCGAGTTTCCTGCTTTCTCCGGAGAAGGGCCCCATTCTGGAGGGGTGGGGGTATGTCTGGGGCTTCTGCCTCAGTTTTCCTCCTTATGTCGGTTCCCACAGGTCTGGACCAGGGCCAGATGGCTTACGAGGGCCAGCATTGGCATGCCTCAGACCGCTGCTTCTGCTGTAGTCGCTGCGGGCGTGCCCTGCTGGGCCGCCCCTTCCTGCCACGCCGTGGCCTAATCTTCTGCTCGCGAGCCTGCAGCCTTGGGTCTGAACCCACTGCTCCGGGGCCTGGCCGTCGCAGCTGCAGCGCGGGCATGGTCACCGCACCGCTCGCAGCCTCTACGGACTCTTTCTCTGCTGCCGAGGGGACGTCCGAGACCGCCATCAAAGGCACCTGCGCCAAGTCAGCGCCTGGTGAGCGAACCCTTGAGCCATGCCCAGCCACAGCCCTGCCGCCCGCCCAACTCTGGTCCTTCCCCTTGACTCGCCGAGGTCCTCCACCTGAAGCATCCCTGGCCCCGCCTGCAGCTCAGCCCAACCTCCTTCCCCACACCATTCGAGGCCTAGTCTCCAGCCCAAACTACACCCCCCTCGTGAACCCTGGTTCCGCCCTGCTTCTGTACAGGGCCCGTCCCTACCTCGACTTGTCCCTGCTTGAGTCCAAGTTCCTCCACCTTTCCTGTCTTTGCACTCAGGCCCCGCCCCCATTCTATCACAAACTAAATCTACTCCAGCCTACATCACGCCCCTTCCACCCTAGGCCACGCCCCCCACACCAATCCTGTCTTGCTCCTTCTGCGTTACTTCCAACCGTCTCTCCACCCAGAGCCTGCTCCAGGCCTCATACTTCCCGGACTCCTCATCTCCCTGCCAGTCCGCGACCCCTGCTCCCACTTCCCCAGTCTTCGTGGGGGAAAGGAGAAGGCTCTTCCACAGGCCTCCCCACAGGAACCGGCATGTGGGCGGGGACTGGAGGGGGTAGATACAGGGGAGTCACTTCATCGCTCCCTTTCCAGCTGCAGGCTCCGAGGAACCCTCCCGCTTTCTGAGAGGAGCCCCCCACCGCCATTCCATGCCCGAGCTGGGGGTCCGCAGCGCCCCTGAGCCACCCCCGGAGTCCCCCGGCCAGCCGGACCTGCGGCCCAACGATAGTGCCTTCGGTCGCCAGAGCACCCCACGCGTCAGTTTCCGCGACCCTCTCGTGTCTGAGGGAGGTCCGCG
>NW_007730368.1:112920-113414 GCF_000696425.1 Galeopterus variegatus
CGCTACCACCATCACCACCGCCACTCCAGCAGACGTCGTCAATGTGACTTAGGATCAGGGTCGGACTCAGGATCATGCTCCAGCTCGCCCTCCAGCCTCAGTTCCGAGTCTTCAGAGGATGACGGCTTCTTCCTAGGGGAACGCATCCCATTGCCCCCGCACATGTGCAGGCCCATGCCCGCTCAAGACACTGCAACTGAGACCTTCAACTCCCCGTCCCCACCGTTCCCTGGGAACTCTCGCCCAGGACTACCTCGCCAGGCCCGAGACAAGAACTGCACTGTGGCTTGAAGGCAGGCAGTCCTGGAGGAGGCTCCGATCTCCAGTCACTGTAGATGATGATCCTCCTCCCCAACCTAAGTCATGAGTCCCCTTCCTTCCTCCCTCCTTCATCTGTTTGTATTTTTGAAGTAATTTAATATTTGTTGTAAAACAGGCCTGGCTTCTTTGCCTCCTTGCTCCAGCTGCGCCCCCCGCCCCCTCATTTCCCCCTC